>NC_044209.1:942172-1152172 GCF_900880675.1 Sparus aurata | reverse complement strand
TCTAATGAGCATTTATTAATATGTCATATACTGTATGTGGTGAGAACACTACAACACACTTTGCAGTACCTCAAACATGTTTCCAGCACTGTACTCTGGTGCGATGAGGAGGTCGATGTCCCTCTTGTCTCCCAGAAATGAAGGGTAGGCTACATTAATCAGCAGCCCGGCGTCGAACAGGTGGAATCTATCCTTCAGTTGGAGGCAAGGTGGAACGCTGTGCTCTGCCCAGCAACACAATGTTAGACCTTCAAACAAACTTATTTTAAATTGTTGATTTACTTTAATAGCAAAGAGGCTTACAGCTTAAAAAAAATCTAACATTACATTTACATTTAGGGGCATTTCGCACTTACAATTAGTACATTTGACACAGTCAGACAATGATAATTGTCTGTACTGACTGTTTCACCACTCAGTGTCACTTATGCTATTTTACACAATCTTAATACACAGCTAGTGTAAAATAACAACAGTGACACTGAGTGGTGAAACTGTCAGTACAGACAATTATCATCCTTTAATTATTGGGGAGATTAAGTTGTAACATTATAACCAAACATAATGATACACTATTGTCTATTCACTATATACACCATCACTGTTGTCACAAATAAGTCATTGTTCTAGATATTTGCTTGTAAAGAGTATAACGTCAGTGTCTAATGTCAAATTTAGATGCAGAACAGCCAGTATAATTAACTACTCCTCATCATGCACATTATCACATCTTTCAAATTATGTGCAATGCCATCCACTACTTTACACCCACTAAAGGCTTGGTGATTAAAACCACCAGAAAATCACTGGTTCCATCTACAGAGCATCAGTGACATCAGTGAAGTGCACCCAAAAAAACACCCACCCAGACACAGTTTGTTCACCCTGCTGACATCTGACAACAGATACAGAAGTATCTGCTGCTTTACCACCAAACTACAGAGCAGCTTCTGTCCCCAAGCATCATCAACACTCAAGTAAAAAATAGTTTGTTTGTTTTTTTTATTACGAAACATAAAGGGACCTAGAACCTTACTACAGCTCTGGTGTTAAGTGACAAATGAATGAGGCTTTGAACCTTTTAGAGGTGCTGGTAGGTTTGTTTTGTTTGGCTAGCTTTCCCTCTGTTTCCTGTTTAAGTTAACTTGAGCTAAATTCATAATTACTGCACAGACACAAGACTGTTAACAATCTTTTTTTCCTCTTGAGAAGAGGGCGAATAAGCACATTACTTAAAAAAAGAGAAAAGCTGTATAGTCAGCTGACAGAGAGAGGGAAGGTCTCATTGTTCACATTACCGTACAGTCAGCACACATATAGTCTAGATAAATGTAAATTGCTACAAAATTCTTACCTACAGCCCCTTTAATTGTGATGACGACTTATAAGGTCTGTCTCCTCACCTTGGTATTGGTACAGGAAGTTTGCAGCTGTTCCCCACTCCCACTTCAGAATCAGAGGAAGGACTGTCTGAATAAGCCGAGAGACTGAGGGGAACAGATGGAAAGAAAAATACACAAACATGTATTAATGTAATTTAAGCAAAATGGGTATGTGTTTTGTGTCTACAACACTGACCAGTCTGGCTGTTTATCTGCCATACACTGACCATGTGTTTTAAAAGCTCCCTCCTCCAGATCCTGGCTCCAGGTCTCCACCACTGCCAGCAGCTCCAAACTCCAGTGCTTAGAAAGAGTTTTTCTTTCCTCCATACTCCTTGACTGCTGCCATGCAGACTCATTATGATTTACCTTGTCTGCAAAAGATAAAACTCTCATGGACACTGTGGCATTTTGAATCAGACATCTGCTGTGTCATTATTTCATCACAGACACAAAATATTTGAACTGGGAGGAAAACTGAAACATTGATGAGTATCAATGTTGAGTGCTGCAGTCTTGTGAATTAGCTTGCAGCGACCAAAACAAGATTTAATGAACAAATGTGATTGAGGTGCTCAAATTTATAATTAACCATCTGATCACCATCATCATCATCATCATCATCATCAATACCTTCTAGTATTTTCTGCAGTTTGTCCAGGTCAGACAAAGAAGCAGGGTCCTTACTGGTGCTTCTGGTCAGGGCAACTAGTTTATGAAGGGCATTGTACACACGTAGGTACTCTTCTGCTGCAAAGTCTATTTGCCCAGGCACTGATGCACACAAACACACATACACACACACACACACACACACACACACACACAAAGAGCAAGTATGTAACTATGAAGTTGTGACGACTTTTCCACCTCAACAGATTTATCACTGCAGCTTCTAAAGATGTGTTTAGTAAGTGTAGAAATGTGAAAAGGGGATTACCATCCAGCCAGGGAGGGATGAACTCTCTGATAATCTCTTCATGAGCCAACGCACAACCAAAAACACCTGCATAGTTTCAGCACACACAGAGTGTGATGACAATGAGGAATACAGTGCATGCATGATCAACATTTTCCTTCAATATTTTGCTGTGCACCACTGACTGGCTTGAGGAGGCTTCTTTTTTTTTTTTTGGTCTTTATGGCTTTTTATTGACAGTACAGCTGAAGAGGGTGACAGGAAACAGGGTTGGAGAGAGGGTGAGTGACTCGCAGCAAAGGGACTGAGGCCGGGAGTTGAACCCGGGTCCGCTGCAGAGCCTCAGCACATGGGACGCCCGCTCTACCAACTGAGCTAAACGGCGCCCCTTGAGGAGGTTTGTTGTCTGTTTTTTTGTCTGTTTTGAAACTCTCAACCATACTCATCCTTTTAAGGCTGCATTATTGTTATCTTTTGCCACGTAGGCACAGCATAACATCACCAACATATTGTTCTTGTAGGAACACAAGCCCTTTTGTCTCTGCATCTCAAAGAGGTCCTGTTTCGGCCATGATTACCTTTCACCCAAATGGACTGCTCTTTACAGCATATGGGCCTGAAAGCCCCTCACCTCTCCACCGAGGAGGAGGATGATGTTTTTCTTGCTATAAACACGTCATCGGAGACTTTCTTTTAGTAATTCACAACCCGTAATATAAAATTTACTCCCATAATATTTAATATATAAAAACCCGACCTTTAATTTCACCATTACTTTTCTCATTACCATCTCTACATTATCTGTTCTCTGTTGTTGTTCATCTAAATTGTCAATTCATTTATTTTACCCTGAATTATTTAGTTATAAACATATATAATGGTTTGTCGTTGTCTATGCAAGTCAATTTTAACGTGGAGAACTGATAGATCTGTGTAAAGAAAGCACTGCTGCAGAAAATGAGATTGAATATAGATTTTGAAATTGAATAAACTGATTTGAAGTTGAGTTGAACTGTTCAAGCCAAACTTGTACAATTGAGTAATTTCCTCTGGATTATTCAAATAGTTAAACAATGGAGGTGGTGCCCCATTTACGAATGTATTATTAATCACCAGTGATTAATTACCTTTATTATTAAGTAGTGTATCTCCTACATTCTTATCTTATAGTCAGCTGGTTAGCTGTCTATTCACTTCTAGCAGACGAGAGGGGTCCTGCTGCAGCGTTGCAGACTCAACATACCACGCCATTAGCATAGTTTGTTAGCAGTGAGATCAAGCAGCTGCAGTGCCTCCAAAGACAACAGATGACAGCAGATTGCAAACAAATAGAAATCATTATTAAAAGAGCAATTTTGGCAAATATGTCAGGATAACTGTCATTATTTTAGTATCACTGCAAATAATCTAAACTTAAGGTTACTTATGAAAACATAATTATGCGCAAATCAATATGATATTTGTAAGCTATTTTATTGAGTAGCTGTTAGTAAAAGGTGATAAGCAGTTATGCAGTGCTTATCTAGAGCTTTTATTTTGGAAGGTAGAACAATGGAATGTGTCTATGTGCACTTCATCTGAAATGTGGGCGGAAAAAAAGTTTGCTGTCCTGGTTCAGACTACAGAACCTATTATAATATTATCTTTATAAATATCGGTGCAGCCCCCAAGATACAATATTTATGGATATCACATGTAGTTTATGGTCTCTTCTGTGACCCAACTGGCCCTTGAAACATGCACAAAACATATTTGGATGTTGAGCTTTCTGCATCTTCCTACATGTTTGTGCTTCCTGTTGTTTTTTGCCCTGACAAATCCCCCCAAATCCAATCTTTACTCTTGTTTTAGCTCTGTGTTGGTCTCCACCAACTCCTGGGAAAATATCTGTCTCTTTAGATGCAAATACTCTATTAACTTAATCCATCAATCATTAACTTTGTCTTTGTCCATGTTGCTGAACAGGTAGTGTGCAGTGGGTTTATCAGTGTGGGTTTGATACGACAGTGACCCCTTTCACTTTAAACATGAATGTGGAAACTATTGTTGATGTAAAAACTGTAAATACTAAAATGACTTCACAAAAAACGTACCACTGCAGCCTTGTTTTCCAGGTGTTTACTTAAAGCTGTAGTTACCATTCTACTGCTGCCATCAAACAGCTTGCTCAGCCTGTGAACACACACCTTGTAGTTGGACCATGTCCATCTCTGGCTTCTGTTCCAGCAGCTTTCCACCCTGGAACCTGCTGCCCAGCAGAGAAGTCTCAATAAAGACACCCAACTAGGGGAAGCCGGCCTGATGAGGGCTCACCTCGAACCATTTTCCTGACAGACAGAGGGCCAACTTTACACATAATACAAGTCAGTAGCTCACTACTGTATGTACTGCTAGTCCTAATGTGTGTGTACCTTCTATTGGCCCATTAGAAAAGCAATGCTTCTCTATGGCGCAGTAGATTGGGTAAGGGTTAGAGGCATTTCTGCTGGCCTCATCAGAGAAACGCCTTAGGTCCATCTGATGAAACACAAGTTATATCTCTGATGGACCACATATAGAATACTTAATACACAGTGTGTTGCGTTTCAAATGGGAAATACTCAGAATAAAATTAACTTGTTAGAAAGTATCCGTTACAGGCCTCAGATTACTTTTCTGTTGTAACGTAATGCATTAGTTCTGCAAATCAAGCAATCCTTTTTATAATTTTTCAAAAAATGCTGTCATTTCCCATTCCTTTTGTCACCACAAATAAAAAATAAAATCACTGGAGCATTCTTTTTCTCTCCTGCTGCCCAGCAGGTTGCTGCTGAAGGTAAAGCTACAGTTGTGTCAGTATGCATGCATAGCTCACTAATTGAGTATAGTGAGATGGCAGAGTGGACAGCATTAACTTAGTGGAAATATCCCCATTATTTCACAAAGAGGTTTCACTGTTAGCTTGACTCAGTAAAAAACACAGTACGGTAACACTTTTTAATGGCAGTATCTTGTAACGTAATGAGTTACTTTTTAAAGTAATGTTACCCAACACTGGTCCTGGTACCTGTTTCATGATCCCAGCAGAGGTCAAAACCCCCCAAACATCAGTGCGAGAGAAGTGCTCCTCCTTTGACCTCTCATCCAACCAGGCCAGAGCCAGCTCCATCTCCACCCCAGGACCTGACAGCCTGGACACTGCTCTGTCCAGGTTGGTGCTCCACTCCGGGTCACTGTACAGGGAGGACATGGACCTGCCAGAGGAGACAGGCACACATGGGTCAAACTGTCATGGAGAAAAGTTAAGCATTCCTTCATGTAAGTAAATAAATTCTGGGTTGGTCCACTGCTTTGGTCCAGAATAAAACACTTCATGTATGATTGAAGAAATACTGTAATAGATGGATTGCCATGTAGGCTAAATGTTAGGTAGGTAATAAAGGGGTGAGAACCAGAGTATCTTTACAAGAGAGGTCTACAACAAACTTTGTTGCCAAAGTTAAAAACAAATCAGTTTTGTCTCTCTCACACACAGGATGCAGTTCACCAGAAGTCCAGTGTATGACCCATCCAACCACCCCAACTGAACACTGAGTCAGACTGTTCTCTGTCATTATACCGCTGCACTACAAGGGCGCTTCAAGAAGTGATGCCATAGGATATCTACAGTGTCAAACTTAGAAGCACAGGGTCACTGACCATGCTGCTGTATTTGACGTGTTAAGGGTGAGAACAGGCTGATTTATGTCATATCATTTTCACCCAAAATGTCCCTTACCCTCCTCTGTTTCTTTTTCCTTGTAATGTGAGCTTGCTTACATGCTAAACAAAGACTTTGAATTAGTAAAAATCTCACCTTGGGACAGAAATATATCACAGGCTGACCTTATGTCTATATAAAGATGTTACATTTAAAAAATTCTATTCAGTATTTTTGTTGTTGGTGGCCAGTTGCATGTTGACAGATACATGTCTGTAAATGAGAGCAGGACTGAAGAAGAGAATGTTTCAGACATGTTTAGACAGCTTAACTATACAACAACTATAGAGTTTGGAAAATGAAATTAAAAGCAAGCTTGGTGGGAATCATGGATATAGAACAAAAAACTACATACTACTCAACCCTAATCAGAACAGCTGATGGGAACACTAGAGCCCTATTCTAGACCATCAACAATATCCTGAAACCACCTGATGCCCTACCACCTCACCTACTCATTGTTGCACAGTGCGATAACTTTATGACCTTCTTCAATGCCAAATTTATCAAGAAACCCGGTGCAGATCCGAATGATTTGAACAAATTTCGTCCCATTTCAAACTTGCCATTTATCTCCAAAATACTCGAAAGAACTGTTGCAACTCAACTACCCATCTATCTCACCACAACCTCTGAACAATTTCAGTCTGGCTTTCGTCCCCTTCACAGCATTGAGACAGCCCTCGTGAAAATCACAAATGACCTCTTGATGGCATCTGACTTTGGTTTACTCTCCATCCTGCTTCTCCTCGACCTCAGCACAGCCTTCGACACTGTCTCTCCTGACATCTTCCTGGACAGGCTGGCCTCCATTGGAATCACTGACATCCCTCTGGCTTGGCTGAAATCCTATCTTACTGGTCGCACACAATTTGTCCAACTCAAGAACCTAAGATCCTGCTCCTCTCCAGTCTCCAGCGTTGTTCCCCAGGGCTTTCTCCTTGGCCCCTTCCTGTTCACTATTTACCTTCTGCTCCTTGGACACATTCTCAGGAAATTTCATATCCAATTCCACTGCTATGCTGACGATACCCAGCTTTATATCTCCACCAAGCCTACTTCCACTCTACCACCGACAGCTCTATCCAACTGCCTACTGGAGATTAAATCATGGTTCTCACTCAACATCCTCAAACTGAACAGTGACACAGAAATCACTCCATAAACTCCAACTGGTCCAGAACGCAGCTGCCCGTATCATCACCAGAACACCCTCTGCTGAACACATCACTCCAGCCCTGCAGCAACTCCATTGGCTCCCTATCAAATCCTGCATTGATTTTGAGATTCTGCTCCTCACGTTCAAGATCCTTCATAACCTGGCACCATCATAACTCGCTGAACTGATCCATAATCACACACCCTCCCGCACTCTCTGATCCTCTTCTACCATCCAGCTCTTTACCCCATCTCCCAACCTAACCACCATGGGGTCAAGAGCTTTCAGTCGATCTGCCCCCAGCTTCTGGAACTCTCTCCCACCAGACATTCACACTTCTGACAGTGTCCACTTTAAATCTCGCCTGAAAACACACTTGTTCCGAGTGGCCTACTCTGTATCAGACTAATCACACAATCATACTCTTGCCTATTCTCTATTCTACTCTATTGCACTATTCTCACCCCTGAAGCTCAACCCTGCCTAACCCGGCCCAGTTTGACTTCCTGTATGGCGAGGACCGCAGAGTCTAAATTCTGTGCCAAGCTCCTGGCACCATGTAATTGCATCTTCTTATTTATTTATTTTTCCTCATTTGCACTAAATTGTCTCCTGTTTTTGTTGTTGTTGTTATGTGCGGTGTCCTTGAGTGCTTTGAAAGGCACATATAAATAAAATGCATTATTATTATTATTAGTACCTGCACTGCTAAACGTTGAACTAACATTCACAGGAGCTTTCTGCATGCTGACATTAACCTCTCCACACCCACCCGCCCGCCGATGGCGATTTCAGATAAACGACTGTATGTCTACACTGCGCAGTGACGTATCCCGCTTCAACTTTCATCATTACGGACATACCATACGTCGTTAGAAAGGGTAGAATCTCCGCAATTCATTCATCCAGTTGATTTTGCAAAAATCATGAGCACCAAACCATAAATCACTGATATTTACCAGCATGGTAAACGTGAGACACAAGAAACACACGGCAACTCCCTACCTTTGACGCGGCCATAAAGCCGTTATATGTGTCCATTCCTCAATTATTTATATTCCAGTTGTCCGTAAGAATCCACTGATCAAAAGCATCAAAATGGTTTTTCATACAATTATTTCAGCTTGTGAATATCGTCCTGTAAAGTCCATTTGTTTACCGTCTACCAACTTAGTTCGGCAAAAAGAATTCATACTTTCCCGGCCGCATCGAACTGTTACCTAGTATGGTGGTGTTGTTGGGTATGCTTGTTTTCATCACTTTGCTGGCTACAAAATAAAAGTGTCCCCATCTTTTTCTGTTCAGTTTTCACCCCAGCACAGCCAGTGAAGTAGATCGCGCGCTGCCTGTTTGAAGGACCAATAGGCTATGTTTACTGTTTTTCGCTGCCTTGGTATAGCCAATTATTTTACCTTTCCAACGAGGGTAGGCGTGCCCAGGTCAGTTATGTATGAGCTGAGTGGTATTGCTGCGTCTGGCGACTAGCGGGCTCACTTTACGCAGCAGACGCACGGTAAAGGGACGCATTGGACATTTAAATTTTCATGTACGGGAATTTTCAGAGTTTACAATGGGGAAAGCCACAAAGAAAACTAAATATGTCCGGGAAGAAGACCTGGAATTGATCATGGCATCATCTGATGAAAGTGAAGATAGTGAGCAGACTCTGAGAGAGAGGAGATGTTTGCTCAGGGACTCGACGACATCTTAGATCAGTGAGTAACGTTATCTTTGTTGATGTTTGATTTATTTATTTTGCCATGAGTGAAATTTGACTGAAAGTTAGTGGGTGGGGGGTTTTTATGCTTACAGTGAACAGTACAGTATACATTAGCATTTCATCAATGATGCTAAATGGTTAGCGCCCTAGGGCCTAATTAGCCTAGCTAAGCCTAGCTAGCTAGCTAGCCACTCAACTACTCAACTAACGTTATGTAATCCTTGTTATTCTATTCTATAATGTAATTCATTTTGAGCCTCTTATTCCCTTTTATTTAGATTTTTTTTATCAAGCTTGTAAACAAATTGAACTAGATCTTTTTCACTGACCAGACACTGGGAATATTCCCCCAATTCAATTATTCTGTTTATGTACAGTTATTTTCCTGATATTTTTGTATAATATGTAATATCATATATCTGTGTTTATTTGTTTCCCATGTAAATAACACCCCATTGAATTGCATTTATATATTTTTTCATTATATTTGGTAACATTTGTGCATTGCATTGTGTTTTGTAGGTCACAGTCTGAAGACAGTGACATGGATTGGGAACCTCAAAGTGAGACAGTCAGATGCCCAACCCCCTCTCCTGCTGAAGGCGGTCGTCAGAAGCGCCAACGATCCTCTTCTGCATCCACCAGTACCTGTACCAGCAGTGTCAGAGTGGGTCAATGACGCAGAAAGAGTTCCGTCAGGCCCTTATTGACGAGCTTGCGGACCAAGGACCCGCATCAACATCCCAGCCATCCACCTCATGTATTACTGCACCCCCAAACCCAGCAGCATCCCACAAGCTGCATTATTTCACAGAGGGACAAAATGTGGCTAAGCGGGATGCAGGCAGTGACGGCAGACGGCTCTGCACACTCTGCCACAAAAAGACACCAGTTGGCTGTTCAACGTGTGATGTTCCCTTGTGTTTTGTTGCCACAAGGGACTGTTTCAATGAGTGGTACACACAGAATGGAATGTAGAATGGCCCAAAATGTCCACTGCGCATCACAGCGCACTTTTTATGTTTATATTTACAGTACAGTTGTATATACGTCATTTTTGTAGACAAGTTTTCTTATACATTTTCCACTACTTTTTACTTTTATACACATTTTAGAGTTTTTGTATATTGTTCATATTTAGTTCATATTCTATATTTGTTGTATATAGTTCATTCATTGTTCATATTTTGTTGATATTGGCACAGTTGTACATACAGTAATAGTATATTGAAAGATAATAAAATCCTTGTTTGAAATTCAGTTCAGTATAGTCTGTCATTTTTGTATAATGGTTACTATTCTGTAGTGTCTTGTCACATGACAATAGCTCAATATGGCCACCTAGAAGCGTGTGGAAACCCCTCCAACCACCCATCAAATTAATGTGTGAAAAAATTATGTTTTGAATCATGGAGAAAGGTTTTATAGTCACCAAAATGCTTCAGTAATGTTTCCAGTGTCACAGAAGTGAGTAAAAGCATTTGGCACAATTTGGCCATTTGGAGACGTTTTGGAGAGGTCCGTGGATGCCAGTGACACCACAAACTAAAAACTCCATAACTCCCATAAGGTTAGGCCTAGAAGTCAAAAATTTAATCCAGGTGTAGTTGACAAGATGTAGAAGGTATGTGGTATATTGCCATTTGCCATAAAGCACATCATAGTTATTGTTATTCAAATATGACCTATTATTTTCAAAGACAAAATAAAATGTTTTAGAGCCATGTTTGAACTGATGTCATTTAGGACTTGTAGTTATTGTGTTATACGCTTTTCCATTTGGTTATGCTAAATAGGCGAAAATTACCGAAAATAGGTGGGTGTGAACAGGTTAACTGTTGTTTCACAAGTGGTGCTGCAGCCCCCTCAGCACCCCTCGTTCCCATGTCCATGACATTAATATTGTCACAGTCAGTTTGTTAGCATGATATTAGCATTTAGAACAGAGCCTCACAGAGCTGCTCATATGGCTTCAGACTCTTCATGTTTTCTTGAGGAAAAAAAAATTACTTGATTATCTTGTTGATAGATCATGATGACAGAAACACATTACACTTGTTTTCATCTTGATTGTCGTAGAATAATGAGATAATTAACCTGTGACTTGAGATAAGAGGATTAAAAAGATATCTGCAACTGTGGCCTCTCCCAGCTTTTTAACATCAGTGTTAATGAAACACAGAGTGTGATCACCAGTAAGCTGATGTGTCAAAATCATAACCTCGTTGATCAGTTTGTGTCATTGCAATCACTGTACCAGTAAGACCTTCTGTCTTGAGTTCTCTAGGTCATACTCTGTCTCTCTTCACAATAACACAGAAATGCTGTAGAAAATAATCTTCAGAAGTGAATACTGGGCCAACTAAAAACTGTCCAAACTACTTTGATTGGAGTCTTAATACTGGACCAGACCAGACAGGTAACACTGTATTTCACCAGCAGCTGTCACAGGTGACTCAACCGATCCCATGAAGAACATAATGAGTGCCCATGAATGGCAGCAGCACAACAGTCCTTTAAGGAAACTGTGGACACATTGTGTATTTATTCCTCTCAACAGTTAAACTGAACTTTACTTCTTCTTCTTCTTCTTCTTTACATTAAAACAATATGAGAACGGATGGCAGAGGCGGTGTTCAAGCGACCTACTTATGTGAATCTCACAATTGAATGAGTCTTCCATTCCTGCAACATTTCTGTCTACTGAAACACTAGTGGGCTTTAAATTTCAAATGGATACAGGAAGTGTTGAGTTTGTATTCACAGAGTAATGCACTAACTTCAACAGGGCAAACGGGCAGCAGATAAAAACAATGCTACAAAAACAGCGTGGAAAGCTAATGAGCTGCATGATGAGTGGTGAAGAAATTGTGAACTTTTCTCTCGTGAACATCAGTAGAAACACTCAGCTCTGGTACATCATAACAAGCATTGGCATAGAATTGCGTATGGACCATATGGACATGTCCATACCAATCTAAAACGATGGCTGAAATGTCCACAACAATATTAAGGTTAAAGGAAAATGTACCTCATGCGGCACACAAAGGGTTAAATCCTTTCCCACCAAATACGTCTTTGAGACAGGTCTGTTTTTTGATTGGCTTAGCTCCCTGTAGGCTGTCAAAGTTGTTTCACTAGCAGGCTTTGCCAGTGTTAACAAGAGGAGGTCAACACTGTTTTCGTGCAACGCATGTCCAAGGATGTCAGGTAAGAAAAGAAAGGTGGAAGACATTAGAAGCTATTTCACCAAACAAAATGTATGTCACCTGTGGAACATAGTTCCCCCTCATAGGCTACCGCTAATGAATGCAAAACATTGTTTCCAACCGTTTTCTCACTCTCAATGGCGATTGATTTGTTACTTTGTCAGCTGACAAAAGAAGCAACACAGCCATCCCCTTTATCAGACAGAGTGGAGTGGCAGGGTCACAGCAGCAGGTGAACTTAAATAAGGACATGGTGGTTAATTTCATTTTAAGTGTTAGCTAGTTGTAATATTAAAAGTAGGCCTAGTTAATACTACTGATCTTCTTTAAGAGGAGTTACAGGTGAGACCTCAACATAGGCTATAACACTGTAATGTAACTGGCTATGTCCCCACCAATGTCAAAATGTAACCTAAACCCTTGATAAAAAGTCATATGGAGCTGAGCTAATCAGCGACCCTGGAGCACCTGTTAATTAGTCACATGCTGCTAGTTCTTTTCACCTCACGTTACACCTGACAAATACAAGTTCAGTCACTTGGCACAAAACACTAATATTGTACGATTCACTTCTTATAAGTCGTCATTAGTCTATTTTCCAAACGTACCTGTCTGGTAGCTGTTGAGGGAGTTATTCAATCATTCATACACAAACTCATGCTCATGTGTGTTAACTGTGAGCATTGTTACCATGTTGAGCCAGAAACTCCTCCAAGGTAGAGCAGAGTGTCCAACAGACCTTCTTTTTCCATCTGATAGAGGGAACCCACCAGACCCACGGCTGCCCTCTGACCTCCACCTGATCCCAACAGAGTGATGTGCGGAACCAAACCCTGGTTGGAAAAATGTTGGAAAGATGATAAATTTGATAGGCTAGGCTAAGCTAATTGCATTGGACTGTCAGATATAAGAGAATGTATTCACCTATAATCTTTAAAAAGCATGTATTAATATTAACTGTTGTTATTTATATTATTTGAAGTAGTAGTTATAGTAACAGTTGTCACAGTCCTCAAAGGGTTGAGGCTCTCTGCTGTTTTTGACATTAGTACATAAGTTGATATGACTGGTGGACTCAAGTGACTCAGAGTTTAAAACACCAAACATAAATGTAAAAGTCTCTGGTTCAAATCCAGCCATGGACCTCTGTTTTGCTCTCTCCTGCTCATTACCTGTCATCCCTCCAACATGCCCGAAGAATAATTAAAAAAAGCTCACCAAACCAGCCCTGTGGAAAAACTGAAATGTTGGCAGCAATCGTTTCTGCAGAACACCAATATTTTCACATTTATACTTGTCATTGGAACCATATTGGCACTTCTCACAATACATACATACCATACATCTTATAATATGTTTATATTACATGTCTATGATTCGACTGTCTTATTGGGAGGTGGAGGAGATGGTGATGGAATTAAACTGGGGCAAAAAGGCTGCAGAGCCGGCGACTGCATCTGCATTTCAACATTTGTAAGAGTGAAGCCACCTGATATGTTGAAGTAGACCTCTGGACATCTCCAGCTGTGTTTGTGGTGACCAAAGCAGGAATTTAAAGCCAAAACATGATCCTGACCCTTTTACTAGTGGTGCCTAAACCTATCCATCCCACATGCACAACATGAAATTGAGAGTTCCTTCAGAATTGCCAACATTTGTTCTGTTGATTTAGCTGTAGCAAACATTTGCCTAGCAATATTGCCTCTTTCATAAACACACATCAACTATCTACAACTATCTTTAACCTCCAATTTGATCTCCACCAACTTCCGGGAATTGGGTTCAACAATACAGATACTATTTACTAGAGATGCACCGATCAGGATTTTTGGGGCCGATCACCGATCACCGATCACCAAAAGCAGTATCTGCCGATCCCGATATTGCCGATCACCGATCACAGTGTCAAATCCATAAATTCTTCTTTATTGTTGTCTTGTGTAACTTTCATATATTTAATTAATGATTCTTCTTACACAACATTGACATTGTATTATTAAGTATAAAAATTAGGAGATGAGAATGTATCATGAATTGACCACCGTTTTATTGCAGGCTGAGGCAATGTGCAATATTTCACACTCTAGAGACTCTCTTAGAGACAACTTGGACTCAGCTTACATAGAGTAACTGTAGCTTACTAGTGGGAATGCATGCAGTCAGGATGGGAATTTTGTCATTTTAGGGGCAAGTCCATTTGGCCTGCACTTTTGTTTTCAGGGGCACCAAGGCCACATGACAGGGCACAAAGGCCACTGAGTAAAATGTGTTGATTTACCTTTCAGACTGATACCATAACATCCTAATTTATAATAAGACATGGATTATGTATTAACACATTTTCTAATACCAAAATCAAGTTAAAGTTACATTAGAAAGTAGTTTTTGTTAAGTAGGGTTAGGGTGAGGTGGTTTTTGTGACACCACACTGAATATTAGTGTTATTGAATATTTCTCCCAATAGAAATTCCCCAAAATTATGGCAAAGCACATTTTTTCCAAACAAAAAATTGTAGAATAACAGCAGGAGACCATGGATGTGTGGAGTGATTTTGGTGGCACTACACTCTGAATAATAGTGAAGTTATTGAATTTTTTTGTAGTTTCTCTTTTCAGTGCTGCCCTTTGTAGACGGTCCCTGCGCCCTCGTCTCACAGACGGCTGATCATACAGACCAGAGTTAATGTCCAGACACTTGTTTAGATGAAAATACGGTTCTAGCTCGTTGTCTTCCTCACTACGGTAGGAAAGTTCCGTCGTTTGTGTTTTAACAAGGTTTCACTTATGAGTTATTGATCCGGGAAGTTCGAATCTGTGAATATATTTCCAACTTTACCAAACTAAATCCTACCACATAAGTCAGTTACTTATCATATCAAAACTGGCTGGCAAGCCCGCTACGCTTACCAGGCCAGGGGCACAGAGGCCACTGTGGCTGTACGATTAGTTTTTTTTCACGCTGCATCAAGGCCAAAGTGCTGGGCAACAGCGGCCATGGCCGCCATGAAATTCCCACCCTGCATGCAGTTAATGCACTGTCTCTATATTGAAACGTCATCTGATCGGCCTGATTTGGCCTGATTGCGATCGGTTGCCGATCGATCGGTGCATCTCTACTATTTACCATCTAAAAGTTACCTTATAGGTGCTGTTGGTGTTATCATTGGTTTAGTTAACTGCTTGTGTGTATTACAGTGAGCTCTCCCCAGCTTCCTCTCTACCTCTCCACATGAATGAGCAGGGGGGTTCCTGCTCTCTGTGCAGACAGGAACAAACAGTCTTTAACAGAGATTCAGTTGGAATACAGAGCTATTTAATACTTTAAAATTTTGATTTTAACAAGATCACTTACAGCAGCTTTAAATGACTTGAAGAAGCACTTAAATCCACTCTGTTCCTGATGGGTCTCTAAAGCCTCACAAAAGTGCTCATAGAAATCATGGAGGAAAAAGACTTTGGTAGAATGTAAAGAGATGCCATCGCATCATTATATACGTGTACAAGAGACAAAGACATAGCCTGTCCTGAAGTGTGATAGGTTAATTTCTTACTGCAGTACAGATGATTCCCAGGCTGCTGAGTGTCTTTAGCTGCACTTGTTTCCTCTGACGGACATACTGTTGTTCACCAGCACACAGAGACTGGGACCAACGGACGGCTGTCTGGACAGAGTCAAGGACAGCTAACAGAATTAGAGTCTACTGGAAATAATAATAGTGAATAGTACATGTATAATACATTTATGGCCTATATATATGTATATATATATATATATATGTGTGTGTATATATATATATATATATATATATATATGTATATATATATGTGTATATGTGTATATATATATATATGTGTATATATATATATATATATATATATATATATATATATATATATATATGTATGTATATATATATGTGTATATATATATATATATATATATATATATATGTATATACATATATATGTGTGTGTATATATATATATATATATATATATATATATATATATATATATATATATATGTGTTTATGTATATATATATATATATATATATATATATATATATATATATATATATATATACAGTATATATATTCATGTCTAACTTCCCCTTACCTCAGTGTGCTGACCTACAGAAACCTACAGATGAAGCTGCAACAACTCACTTCAGTTTGACATCTGCTGAGGGGAAGTTAGACAGAAACTAACTGAGGAAGTTGCCAGCTATTATAATACATATTATTGCTAAATGGTGCGGGTTATTTTCAATACATTCTGTAGTCAAAGAATTTCAAATACGTTACTTGGTAATGACCAGCTACTTACCATGAATATAGTGGACCTGTCAAATAAAGTGTCACTGAAATACAAGTCCAACAAAAAACAAGGACAAGAATGTCACTGTATTGCCATAATCGCTGATTAGAGTGTTTGTTTAAAGGTCCCATATTATACTGTTTTTCATCAATTTCACACAGCTGTCAGAAGTCCAACAACAATGTACTGGAAATGTATTGCCCCATCCGTGGTCCTGAATTTTAGCTGTCTAAAAGTTGCACAAGTGAGCTCTACTGAGAGCAGGCTGTTTCTGTGCCTGCACCTTTAAATGCTAATGAGCTCTGTCTGTCAACTGCCTGCCTTGCCTGTTACACGCCCCTCTCAGGGAGAGGATGCTGCTTAAGCTAGCGGTAGCATGCGCTAATGTTTACACTGGAAGAAAAGCTATGGCTTGCCGCTGCTATATATATGCTGCAGGATATTTCAGAATGGTTAGTGTGTCTGAATATGTTACTTAGTTTGTTCGCATGTGTTGTTACAGGTACAACCATGTAGCTAACGGCTAACAGCTGGCGAAAGCTGTGTTTGACTCCAACACAGTCTCCAAACTCTTGGACACTGTTCGCCAGTCTGTACGTGTCTCCAGACTTTTTACTGTGACAACCAAGCTCCCTCGTAATATTATTAACATTAAATTACAGGGTTCGTACACATTTTTCAAGGTCAAATTCAAGCACTTTTCAAGCACTTTTAAGGGTCATATACAAAATTTTCCAGCACCTTATCGCTGGGATAAAATACATATCTACAGGAATATATATACTCATGATTATTTTTTCACTTTTTATCACAATAATGCACATTGTATTATGCTGTAAACATCTAAAATGATGTTTCATGATAGCAAAAACTTTAGAAATTAAAGGAGAACACAAAGTTGTTTATCCAAAAAAGGGAAGCCACTTGGCGCCCTTCAGGTACACTTGCACCAGGACAAAGAGAGACCTGAGAACTTTTATAAGCTTTTCGCTTATTTATCAAAGTTTATTAATATCAAACGTGTCATCAGTCCAAATTGCATCAAATTCACCTTCTCCTCAGCCATCCTTCTCTATTGCTACCAGGCTGCATGTGTGATGATTCACACACACACACACACACTGATTTTATTTCTCCTTGTAATAAGAAAACTATCCAGTCTGATCCCAATGTTGTCAAGACACAGAGTTATAATGTCAAGCACTTTCAAGCACTTAAGCTAAAATCCAAGCACTTTTCAGACCTTGAAAACACAACATTGAAATCCGAGCACGCGTACGAACCCTGAAATTAGCTTCAAACGCCATTGCAACGCGGACTGAAGCGGCACTAACTAGTTAGCCAATTTCAAGCTGACCTCACCGTGTTCATGGGCAACTGAAAATATTATTCAAACGCGGCGACACTTACCTGTGGCTCAAGTGCAGTTGCTGGGTCCCGTATGTTTGGGACTGATCCTTCTACGAGGGTCAGTGTCGAGGCAAAGCCAGCTTTGTACTGACCCTCGTTACTGAAGCAGTCCGACGTGAAGTGGTTAGCACACACATACAAACTAACGGGAAGCGTAGCCGGCACGTTGTCATTAAAAATTAAATGCAACCACTGTCTCTTCAGCACTACTGTAGCTGGGACAGAATATGGGCACTTACGTTGATTTATACAACCAACAACAGAACAATTTGCTTGTCTAGCTCTGAGCAACGACATCGCGAAACACTACTAGCTTACTGCTGGACACACCGAACTTCACCTCGGGGATGGACGCCCCCCTCTCGGATATCTGCTATCATCAGACAGAGGAGGCCGGCCTATGAACAGCTCTCCTTTCATTACGTAACAAAAGGAGCTGAATCTAAACAGCCTGTAGGAGCGCTGTTTTACCAGTGGGTGGGCTGCAGAGAAAATGCAGGACTCGTTTGCTTTCCTCATTCTGGGAATTGGTAGGCTCAGGGAGGACCAGTTTATATATGTAGAGACCAGAGAAAACAAGTTTTTCATAATATGGGACCTTTAAGTGTAGCAGTTTTTCACACAATGAAAGTGATTTTTTTTCCACATTTCCACTTGGAGTAATACAATACAACTATCCTCACTTGTTGCCATCACAGTCAAATTATAAATGACATGTTTTTTGTTTAGTTTTCTGTCAGTATGCTTCTGTTGCACCTGACATGCAAACAGTCACACAGACACAGTATCAGCGTAGCAGGATGTGGAAAATTAAATAGTTTTGAATTCAGTAATCAGTGTATGGCAGAGAACAGGATGTGAGGGGAGGGGAGATTCCTCTTCACCTAAGGTATGGAGGTTTGTTAGTATAAGAACAGGTCAGGGAGTCATATGAGGGGGGATTCTCTCTGCCTGAGTTGTTTACAGGAAGGTAGATTTACATTCAAATAAAACAGCAAATGGTCACTGTCCTGGGCAAGGCATGATCACACAATTCTGTTGTATTTAACTCGGAAACATTTAGAAGACTGCAGAGAACACACTGGATCTTCTTTCCATGCAGCATTAAAGAGATCTGATTCATCACACTGAGTCTAAATTTATTTGGAGAATTAGCTCAAACAAGGAGAATTTCCCTTATGTATACCTGATTTATATATGCATTTTCCTGGTGAATGTCAAGAGACAGTTGATTATACACATCATTCTTCTCAAGTACAAACTACTGAAAATCCGTTGTGATGTGTGTCTCACCTCAGAAGCTGCTGCCTTTGCCTCCATGTTGTCCTCTGATTGTGCTATTGCTTCTGAAATCACAAGCAACAGGCAAATCAATGAGGCTGAAAAACCTGTATGTCCAGTCTGCATGTCGGGGCGTGGATATGACCATCAATGTCTAAAGTAATGCTGTAGGTTTATCCACACAGTCGTAAAAGTCCTGCACTTGTCTGACTTCATTCACAGTTGTACTTCTGATCAGATGTTGCTGCATTAAAATGGTTTCTTTCTTTGTGGAGCTGCTCAGGCTTCAGACAACAAGGTATGCGTGTGAATTTGCACGTGGAGAAACACAAGCATGCACACACACAGTCAGGCCAGGGCATGTACCAGAAGCAAATCACACACATCAAATTCTAGCACACGCAGACGCACACACACACACACACACACACACACACACACACACACACACACACACACACACACAAGCTTGTTGATTTCTACCATGTGCTCACTGCTGAGGGAAAGAGCAGGCTGAAAAACAAGAAATCCCAACCCCCCAACCAACCAACCAATCACAAACACACACACACACACACACACACACACACACACACAAGCTTGTTGATTTCTACCATGTGCTCACTGCTGAGGGAGAAACTTCTAAGCAAGCTTCAGATGTCTAATTCGAAACAGGCTGAGCAACAAGAAATGAAGTCGATTAAGTGCTCCCAAACACAGGCATAAACCCCCACCAAACCAACCAATCACAAACACACACACACATATACATTCTTTCTTGTCTCACAACACTTGTTATCTCTGTTGCTGCTGGCCGATGGCCCAATCATAATTGAGTCCTGATGTCAGATCAATCACATGATCATTAGCAGAGTCAGTGGTGTTCTCTCAAGTAATGATAGATTGTATCAACAACAAAATAGAAATATTTGGATGCTGTAGAGCGCTGATGGCCTAGTGGGTGGAGCTGGACTTAAAATCCAACAGGACTTGCCTAAGGAGGTTCAAGTCATGTCACAGTGTCTGTCAGAAGTCATGGTTATTGATGGGAGAAGTCCTCACATCCTTCAGTTAAGTAAAAGTACTCCATTGCAAGAAAATGTCCTTCAATCAACACACTGTAGAGTAAAAATTCTTCAGCACTTTTAACACTGAGTGCATACAAAGTAAAATATATAAAAAGTAAAACTGCAGTTGTCACTTATACAGCATATCATTACATATTCCTCACCTACCAGCTTCTTCAAAACCTGGCCTGTCAGTATGTGTGTGTGTGTGTGTGTGTGAGTGTGTGTGTACCTGATGGTGGCTTCGATATCAATCATGTCATGGGACATGTAACTGTCTCAGAGACAGTTTGATGTGTTTGTTGTGTATGTTTCTGTTATAAGTACAAGATCATTTAAGCCGTGTCTAAAAGATATTTGACATAAGTATAACTATATATTGCAGAGCATTTTGGGAAATGTGAGGTCATGTGGTGAGGTCATTTCAGTGGCATTTTGGGTAAGAATAGAGCGGTTGTCGATGAAGAAGCCACTCCAGAGATAAGTTGTTCTACATGTGGTCCAAGAGGCGCACACGGTAATTTCCTTTGTATGTTTAATGGACACTGGCTTATGTACTGTATGTGATTTGTGAAACCTTAGTTTTTTATTTTTGTTGTAGTTTTCACGGTGTTTGGGTGTCTGCTGAGTCAGAGAAAAGGAGCAAATAAACCCTGAAAAGACATCTGTATGAATTGTGACCATTATATAACTGTCCTAAACCATCAGGAGACATCAGAGTGCAACGTTGTCTCACATCCCCGCAACAAGCTACAAGCTACAGGCTACGACGAGCAGCAGTGTTTCCCATCCTGCAGCAAGCTGCAAGCTACTTCGAGCGGTGGTGTTTCCCATCCAGCAGCAAACTACAAGCTATAGGCCACAGGCTACGACGAGCAGCGGTGTTTCCCATCCTGCAGCAGGCTACAAGCTACAAGTTACAGGCTACTGATGAGTGGCGGTGTTTCCCATCGTGTAGCAAGCTACAAGCTACTATGAGCAGCGGTGCTTCTCATCCTGCAGCAAGCTACAAGCTACGGGCTACTGATGAGTAGCGGTGCTTCTCATCCTGCAGCAAGCTACAGGCCACAGGTTACAGCGAGCGGCGGCATCGTTGCTACACATCCGGCAGCAGCTACAGGTGTCACTGGACACTCCGTGGAGCAGCTTCAGGTTACAACGTGAGTCCTCAGGTTAGACTGTGCAATTATTATGCCTCAGGATGTTGATGGATAGAACATAAGCTATCGTTTAAGCGGTATCGCAGCTAATCATTTGATGTTTGCATACTTAACTATTGACATGGGTTACAGTGATACCCCCTGCAGAAAGCATCATGGGTGTTATGTTGAATTATCTATAAGAGTCCATTAGAGGGCGGAATGAGACCGTTTAAGTGGCCAAGGTTCATATTATGCCTGCAGTAGAAGTAGAAGGCTGAGGGCACATAGCCAGAGTTATACATGTGATATGCTGCAAGTGGTTCAGTAAAGACCTTTTTGGAAAGACCATTCCCGTGTGGACAGTAGATTATTTGTGAAGATACGACAGTTTAATCACAACAAACAGGACATTAAAGGGATACTGAACATTCAAAGAAAGGAGTGTGTATTAAATTAAAAAAATTATAATAAAATAAAAAAAATTGAATGGCCTATTGAATGCTTTGATAATAACTGCTATTGTTGTTTTGCCAAAAAGACTGTTGAATATTATTTGATTTCATCAAGTTGAAAAAGTTAATCTCAGGTGCTAACCAAATATTAAGGTGTCATTTTGTGTTACTCATTGCTAATCACAGCCATCATATCCTTGTAAGGTACCTTTCTTATTTTGCTTTCTCCATATGGTAATTCTTAAAGGTTCAAAATGTCTCAAAATGGTTATAATCAGTCTAATGTCATGTCACAAGGGCAAGATGCAGGAGAGTTAGATGAGGAAAAAAATAAGAAAATCCTCTCATGAAAGACAATTAACACCTAAAATGCAACAACTGAAAGAGCAAGAGTTCATTCAAAATGAGAAGAAATTTAAATGGTAAAATAATGTAGAGGTAATGTATAAGGTTGAAGCAAGAGTGCTCTGATGGCGACATGTATGACATGATGGATGGAGCTGAGAAGCTTGACTCCGAATTAAAGGAGCTGTATGATATCATCCGACTCCAAACTGCACCAAATCATGACATTCGGAGGAAAGTTGATGTATGCTCAGCTGTGACAGCAGACTTACTGCAATTGATGAGAGTACACCTCACTGAAGGAGAAGGGGAGTTTGATGCTGAGGCAAAAAGATCAAGGCTACGCATGCTACTTGATAATGAATATGCTAAGTAGTCGGCTGCATTTTTGTAGTATTGGGTGTCCTTAATAACATACTTAAAGTTTACCAAAGTTTGACCACTAGAAAGGTGTAATTTTCAAGATGGCGTCCAAGATGGGCAGGAACACCAAAAATATCCTAACTCCTTCATTATTTGACCTAGCCATGTAATCTTGGTGTCTAACCCCATGTTTTCTGGGTGTATGAATCCATTGGACTTGTCTAAATTGCACTGACATGATTACATACTTGGAATACATGATTTTGTGAGATTACTGTAAGGTTTTATCTTTGTTTGGGGTGAACCAGAGATGTAAATGATTTAGCCTATGTCATGTAACGCCTACTCAGTAGTTTTTGAAAACATACACGCTTTTTTTGCTAAAACACAAACTTGACATTCAATGTGAGAGTTATTGCACCCAAAAGTAACTTAAATTGGAGTTGTATAACTTTGATCATAAACAAGTCTGAATTAACCCGAACAGAGGCCTGTGTGTGAACCCTCTAAAATGGTCACTCATTTCAATTTGAATAAGGTAATACATATGTAATGCATCCTCTATAGATGTTTTTGAGTCTAAAGGTGGCATTATACTAAACCCAACAAAACTAAATTCACAATGTTCAGCAATTCAGAAGATAGTGGAGGAGAATACTGACATGTGATATTGCTTGCCTCATTGAAATTACAGCACAAATTCTTAGTGTCATTTTATGGGGGTGTCAAAAGAACATTAGACAGATTTCTTTTTTTTCTTTTTTTTTGTTATAGATTTTATATACAACAATCAAAGAACCAAAATAATATCCAAACATAACCCACTCACAATAAAAAAAAACTACCACAATAAAACAACAACATAAATTATTACATTCGGATCATACCATTTTTTGCTATGACTTATATTGACCCAGAACACTCATAAAGGCAAATTATATATGAGATTGCCAGATTTTTAAAAAGTCTGAGGATCTGCCTTTACTACTGTAATATAAACTGTCCAGTGTGAGGTAGCTTGAAAGTTCATTCCACCAGTGCACTATTACTGGGTGTTTCGGATTCTTTCCATTTTAAAGTTATACATTTCCCGGCTGCCAACATAGCAAAATGTATATAGCTACTTTGATGTTTATTCCACTTGTCAAACATACTAGTTATTCCCAAAAGACATAAACGAGGTGACAATGGAATGGATACATGTAAACATTGAGATATCAACTGGATAACAGAATTCCAAAAAAAAGGAGAGTGAGTCACATGATCAAAACATGTGAAAAAATATTTCTTTTTGTTTCTTACAACGCCAGCAGAGAAATGACATCTCACTGTTCACTTCACATAGTTTCTCTGGAGTGTAATAAATCCTGTGTATCATCTTAAATAAAGCTAGTTTATGCCTTAAATTGTAAGAGCATTTATGAACTTGCCTACTAATGTAATACCAATCCTCTTTCTGAATTTCCATATGAAGATCTTGTTCCCACTTTTGTCTTACATTATCATTATTTACTACAGAACAATCTATAAAGACATCATATCAATTAGAAATAACTTTCTGCTTGTCCTGCTTCTTAATGTTTAATATAGAATCAATTTCTGATGGTGTGGTTTCTTGAAGAGAACCATTTTCAATATCTAATGCATGTCTTATTTGAAAAAATCTAAATAAATGGGAAGGAGGGAATCCATATCTCTGTTGCAGCTGAGCAAATGAAAGAAATGTCCCATTATCAAACAGATGATAAAATTCTTGGATACCTTCATCATACCATAATTTAAAAGTGTCATCCATACAGCATGTAATACTTGGGTTCTTCCAAATTAGAGAAAAAGGAGAAAGAAAAATCTTATAGCTTAACAGTTTATGAGACAACTTCCAAATGCTGAGGCTGTTTAAAATAACAGGATTCTTGGTAATTTTATCCACTACTTTGATCTCAATATATAGTAAATGTTCCAAACTGTATGGATACATATCAAAGGATTCTATTCTTTTCCATGAACATGAAATATTCTGAAAATTCTGAAATAAATATAAAAACTTAGGCAACACAGACATTTTAACTATGTTAACTCTACCAATCAGAGAAATTGGAAAAGGAAATTAAAAGTGTCTTCCTGTTTTCTCGGAATAAACATACCCAAATACTTAAAGTCCGTGTAAAGCAAATTCAGCCATTTTCTTCTAAACACATTAAAAAGGTCATAAATGTATTTTCTTAAAACATTTAAAAAGCCATTCAACCATTTAGAATTTAATTTTGGAGCTAGGCTCACAAACTGTGTTTCAAAATTTCTGTGTTCAGGATTTAATGGGTGGGTCAGAAATCATGGATAAACCCGGCCCTGCTGCGGAAGCAGTATACATTCAGCGCATTAGCTTCGGCGGTTTTTCCGCTTGCTCTCGAGTCTTGGATAGCATCTCTTAGAATAGTTTGCAGCTAGCTAACCAGTCAGCTAAACAGTCATGTCTCCTCCACATCACTCGTGCATCTTTCCTGGATGCCACAGTGTGCAGGGTAACGGCGCTTTTAGCTTATTTAAGTTTCCTAAGGACGACAACGTAAGGAAACGGTGGATCGATTTTGTCAAGAGGAGCTACTGTGGAGAGTTCAAAATCACCACCATCTTCCGTCTCTGCAGTGTCCACTTTACCCCCGATAGTTACAGCAAGTGTCATCAGGTAAAGTCTGGATATCTGAAGAGTCCGTTGATGCTGGTCAGTGGGGCTGAACCGACCCTCTCCGTCCCCGGCTTGGACAGCGCATGCTCTCATCTCCGCCGCCGGCATTACGATTTTGTGCCCGCCTGCGACCGTCCATGCCCATGTAATGTTAGCAAATGTTACTGCATTTAATCATGACATGGTTTGGCCTCATTCCTTGAGCAGGTCGACAGGTCGGGCTGGGTCCGTCCGATGATGCTGCTAGCTTACATTGTTACTGTAGGTTAAGTCCTTGTACAATACACGGAGGCTTCCCTCCCGCGCGTGGGCGTGGCTCCAGTGCCTCTAACTGACACGCCCCCAGCGTTTGACAGCAGAGAGAAGTACTTGTTTTTCCATGATTTTGAGACCAAATTTTATATACTTATCTCTTTCAAATTTGGCTCAGTGGTCAATGACACATGTTTCTGTGGTGTGACAAACTCATAACACAACTTTATTTCTGCTTTACACGGACTTTAATACTTTTAGTAGACCATTTCCAATTAAGATGGTTCCTCAATAAAGTATGGTCGAAATTCAAAATTGGCATTATCTCAGTTTTATCCCAATTAACCTTGTAGCCTTACAACTTCCCAATTTTTTAGAATAGATATAACATAAATGGCATAGAATTTAAGGGGTCATGGAGATATAACAAAATATCATCAGCATACAGATATGTGAGATGTTCCTCCTTCCCAATCATAATTCCTTTGATATGATCATGAGACCTGATCATTGCAGCTAACGGCTCAAGAGCAATGGCAAACAATGCAGGGGACATCGGACAACCGAGAGAGCAGAAATGTTTTAAGAATAGTTGGTGTTTATCTTTACAATGGCCATAGGAGAACTATAAAGACTTGATGTCCAGTGCCGAAACTTAGGACCAAAATTAAACCTTCTAAGGACAGACGTAAGATATTTCCTTTCAACTCTGTCAAATGCTTTTTCAGCATCGACAGAGAGAATAACATTTTGAGAATTTAATTAATTTGTATGGTAAAGAATGTCAAAATACCTGCGTAAATTGTCAGTAGAGGTTCAACCACGAACAAACCCAGTTTGATCTAGATGAATAATACTAGGTAAAACCCTTTCAAGCCGTAGTGCTAGAACCTTGGCAATGATTTTGTAATCTACATTAATAACTGAAATTGGCCTATAAGAAGCACAATGGAGAGGATGTTTATCTTTGTTTAAGAGAAGGGTTATAGATGCCAAACATAAAGACTGAGGGAGACAGCCTCTCCTAAAACAAGCATTGATCATAGCAAGAAAAAGAGGCAATAAATCATTTGCAAATTGACTATAAAACTCAATTGGCAGGCCATCTAAACCTGTTGATTTGCCTTTTTGAAGTATTGCCATAGCAGACAGGAGTTCTTCTGAAGATATATCTTTTTCTAAACTTTGTCTATCAACTTGTGTTAAAACAGGCAGCAAAATATTATCCCAAAAGGATTTACACTCATCCGGCTCAGATTGTGATGTAGAGGTATACAATTCAGTATAATATGATTTGAAGACACCATTAATTTGAATCTTGTTTTCTAATTTTAACAATTGTTCTATCTTCTGATTCCTTTTGTATCTATCTAGCTAGTAATTTGCCTGCCATTCCCCCTTGTTCTAAATAAGATAACTTTGATTTCTTCAATGCCAATTTGCTAGCGTAGGTATTAATGGAGTTATATTTCAATTTAAGATAATCTATCTGCATTAGTAAATTAGGGTCCTTGGTTAAATAGTGTTGCCTCTCCAAATTAACTATATCTTGTTCAATGCATTTCAACTCATTTGTTGTTTTCTTTTCTAAAGATGAGGAAAAGGCAATTACACATCCTCTAACATAAGCCTTCAGTCCTAAAGTCCATATATGGATCCACAGCCTCCAGTGTTACTGCATGCAGCTGTCACCATTCTGACCACCTCTCAGAGTCACCTAGCATTTCGGCTAAGAGGGCAGAAATGGCTTCTCAGTTAGCTGCAAAGAGAGCTGAAATTGATATGGAAGCTGCCATTGAAGCTCAACATCAGCATTTGAAAAAACTTGAAAATCAGAGAGACATTGATGTTATTCAAGAAAAGCTAAATGTTTACATTGAAGAACAGACAAAAGGAAAGGATGGATCATGCAGTCCTGTATGCAGCAAAGTCAATGATACAAACCCACTCACTCACTCCATCTCAGGCCAGGAACAGCAGGCTTTACAAGAATCATTAGCTCTCACTCGCCTTCCAACCCAAGAACCTGCCGTATTCTAGGGTGATCCTCTGTAGTTCACAGAATGGAGCACAAGCTTTAAGGCTCTTATAGAAAAACGCTGCTCGAACTCTGCAGATAGGCTGTTCTACCTGCAAAAGTAGGGGGAAGCTTAATCTTTTCTTGAGGGCAGCTTCTACAGAAAAGACGAAGAAGCCTACCAACAAGCATGGAGTAGGCTGAACACCAGATATGGCCATCCCTTTGTAGGGCAACGGGCTTTCAGAGAGAAGCTAAATATGTGGTCAAGGATCGGTGGAAAAGAGTATATCAAGCCGAGAGAATTTGGTGATTTTCTCCAAACATGTAGTAATGCCAGGGTTTACTGGTTCTGAATGACTGCGAGGAGAACCAGAAAATGCTGGTCAAGCTTCCTGAATGAGTGACATCCAGGTGGAACCGAATCGTCACAGAACAGCCGGATCAAGGCCGTGACTATCCAAGCTTTAATGAGTTTGTTTCATTCATCGCTAAAGAGGCACGTATTGCATGTAAGCCAGTGTCATCCTTACATGCTTTAAGGTACTCTGCAGAGACACCAGCAAGAAGAAGCGCTCAAAAGCGAATACTTTTGCCAAAAATGTGAAAGCCTCAGTTTCATCAAGCTCCACATCCAAACCAGACCTCGATGAAATCCGGTTGAAAGATGCTGAAATATCAAAGAAATGGAGCACATCATTACAAAACTCAAACACAAGCAAGTGTATTTGCTGTGGAGAAAATCACTCCATACATAGATGCAAGAAGCTAACTGAAATGTCTGAAGAAGAAAAGAAAAAATGCATACATGAAAATAAACTGTGTTTTAAATGCCTGAGAAAAGGTCACAATTCTAAAGACTGTAGAAACAGAGCCATGTGTGGAATATGCAGAAATAGTCACCCAACTCCATTGCACAAGGCGTAAGTTTCGTCTCAGCTTTGGTAGGGACACTGCCCAGCAACCTATCTCTCCCCCGGCCTTTTTTAACCCACACAGGGGGAAAAAATGTACTCACTGAATTATGCTGAACAAGTAAATACTTTATTAAATGAACGTATTTCAAAATAATGCGTCAATGAATAAAATGTAGATCTTACATGATAAGTATATGCATTACACTTATCAAACTTATTAGAAAGAACTTTTGAATAGCCAAGGTTTAGGCTTTATGGAACACACTTTGTTTATCATTCAAAAAAAGAGAAAAAAAAAACATCTCCCGATGAAAAATGCTAATGTAAAATTAAACCCAATCATCCTTCAATTTCATTGCTGACATCTCATCACAGAACCATTTTAAGACCTCACCTGAAGCCCTGACAGTCCAGCTAATGCTCCCTCAACCTGCACTACATCTGTACTGGAGTTTCCTGAATGTATTTCAAAAATATGAATCAATGAATAAAATGCCATCTTTATATGCATTACACATATCAAACTTGTAAGAAAGAACATGTGGGTAATATTTGACGAATAACATCTTGACACCTTTAATTATGCAAATCCAACATTTATTTTCAAAATAACCAGCATGATGATGAGATTCATAGGTTACAACTGCAAGAAAACAAAGAACTGCAATGCTCATGCCATCTTTATTCCAAACAAAACGGCTAATTGACATTGTCAACAGCTCAATAGCAGAGGTGGCAAGTAACAAAGTAAAAATACTTTGTTACTGTACTTAAGTAGATTTTTCAGGTATCTGTACTTTACTTGAGTATTTATTTTTCTGACGACTTTTTCCTTTTACTCCCTACATTTAAAAACATTTTTTGGTACTTTCTACTCCTTACATTGTCAAAACAGGCTTGTTACTTTTTCTTTTTTTTTTTCCTCCGCGGTTGACGACACAACGTAAGACGTAACTACCTAGAGAGGGAAAGTCAACTGTGGAGAGAAGCGCCGTGAGTTACAGGTTATGTTAGAGAGAAAACTTGCAGCAGCGACATGGAGGAAGAAAGTGAACCAACCAGGGAACGACGACGCATCATATCAGAAGCAAGACATTCCCCATTCATGACCTTATTTAAGAGAACTGTTTAAGGTTGTCAGCTTCAAGAATGATTCATGGCGAATGCGTTGTGTCCTGTGCCAACCTAAAAACTACGAGCTTCTGGCGTTCAAGAACTCTCCATCAAATCTGAATAAACACATCCAGGTAAGGTGTATTTTCAGTTGTTATCATTAGCTCATTTAGCATTTCTTGTAGGCCAGTTTACAACGTTAGCAATGCTATGGGAACACATTGTTTTGATACTATAGCGCTAACACTAGCTAGCGCTCAGTTCAAAAAAACAACAACCCAATAATCCTCAATTAATTGCCGTTTTGCCACTATTGTGAGACGTTACTCTTCAGGGCTCTCTGCAAGAAAGCCCTTCTTGGGGAGGTTTAGGGGTTGAATGGTGATTTTGGTTAAAATAAATACATGTTCTGTCAGAAAAGGCTTTTAAGCCGAAAGGTCTGAAGGCTAACGTTCCCTGTGTGCCAGTAGTTGTTAATCATCTACGTCAACTCCGCAGAAAGACAACGTTAAACATTTATATAACAATTCTGTCAGGTGAAGCACTTTTTCTCTTATCTTTGTGTACGTCTGTGTCTTATTTGTGTGTATTGTCACTCCTACAGAAAGCACGTGAGTCACTTGGAGAGTAGGGCTGCAACGATTAGTCGACGTAATCGATTACATCGACAATAAAAATTCGTCGATGCATCGTATTTATTATTATTATTATCATTTTTTTTTTAAAGATTTGAGCCGGAGCAAATCGCTTCAGCACCGCTACTAGAATGCGCAGTTTGCACACCACAGTGTGGCGTAGAAGAAGAAAGACGGTTCTGCAGAAGAAGAAGTGGCAGCAGTAGAAGAAGAAGTAGAAGAAGACGAAGAAGATGAATGATGGCGGAACGTGTTGCGGAGAGGAAAGCGAGACCAAAAACGTCCAAGGTGTGGGAACATTTTGACAAAACTGCGAAACATGTGAAGTGCAAACTGTGTGAAACACAGCTGTCGTTTCATGGCAGCACTACAGCCATGCATGAGCACCTTAAACGGAAGCACCCAGGAGCTGCGGTGGCATGTGCGCCAGACGGGTAAGTTCACGAGTTGAACTGATAAGTTATTTGTCTTATTTATCAATGAGTTATAGCCATAGCCTACCTGTTTTGTAGGGGTTTGGAGCATATCGTCGCTGTCAGGCAAAAAACTTCTGTCTTCAATATATGGTGTTAAATGTACGTATGACTCTGTAGCGTAGATCTGGCCCAAAAAATCAAGCCCAACCCAACCCGAGCCCGCGCACGTTGAGTCCTAGCCCAGCCTGGCCAGACACAGTAACTGCTCATAACAATTATGAGCTAACCACTTTTTACAGCAATGAGTAATCTAACGTGTTAATTTTTCCAGACCAGTAACCAGATTAAAGTTACTTATTCAAGTAACTGTGTGTTACTATTATTTTTGTCATTTTCCTTAGTGAAAATACATATTTTAGCTTTCTTCCTGCACCGCAGAGAGTGATGTCATGTGTGCGAAAAGTCACGTTTTCAGCATGAGGACAGGTCACCTGTATTTAAACATATTTATCCTTAGTGTGCAACCAAAAAGTGATTTATTAAAATTCATAGTCATTAAAAATGCAACAGATCTCGAATGACGACAACAACAAGTGCAGTTGTTGTGAACCCATGCCTCCCCCATGTGTCATCAGACAAGAGGCCAGCTGGAGACAAGCTCTTTGAATGCATTCATTGGTTAATAATTTGTACAAATAAGAGGTTTCTGTCTGACAGTAACGATATCAGTAATAATTCATGTGTAGGATATTAAAATCAGTACAAAACAGTAATAATATAAATTGGATAAAACACTGAATAGTAAACCTTCACTTAATGCAATGATTTATAACATCATGATAATTCATTTGTAAGATATGTAATCAATTAAACACTGTATTAGGCATTACAATGTGATAAAACATGCTGCATAGATTTCAGCTTCTTAAATGATACAAAATTCTGTTTTGTTCTTTCTGTTCTCTCTTTTAGTAGTTCCCCTGTGTAGGAACACAAGCCGTTGTCTCTGCATCGTAAAGTGGTCTCATTTTGGCCATGATTACCTTTAACCCAAATCAACTCCTTTTTCCAGCATTTGGGACTGAAAGCCCCCATATCCTGGCCTGGCAAATTCCTCTCCTCTCCACAGAGTGGGAAGATGTTGTTTTTCTTGCAATAAACAGATCACCAGAGATCTTCTTCTAGTAATTTACAACGACTAAAGCACATCTGGTCTGTTCCTCTTCCTCCAAAGAAGATGAACCCCTGTTCCTCAGGTCAAACAAGGTCAAGCCTGATAGAGTTTTCTTTGGTCACACCAAAAGGAAGAAGGACTGGTTTCTAACATAGATGTGGTGATTTAAGATGTTTTTCTAATCTACGTGTCTCTTCCTCTGGAACATTCTCCAGTGGGGGAAGGCTTAATGGGAAACCTAATCTGTGTGTTCTTCTCCTCACATGTACAACTGTTATTTACGACCGTTGTTGTTCCTGGGTCTGACATACCAGTCCCCCCTTTCAGTCTTCTGTTCTCACCCAAAAGTCCTAAATAACAAATAAACTACATCTCAATTTCTTAAATTTAATGGATCCCGAAATAGAGTAAGAAGGTCATTCAACAAGATCTTTCTTATGTTATTGTGAAGCCCAAATGAAGTTTATTACTCAATAAGTTTGAGGTCAACAGAAACCCCCTCCCCTTTGTCGATGGAGGAGAGATTTGAAGATCACCATTCCTTGTGTAATACTTGTATTATTTACCAGTTAAATGTCTGATATGTTTTGTTAAAAGATAGAACTACAAGGAATATGTATAAGTCCTTGGTTCTACTGTGTATTGTATACTTTATTGTCATATGTTGTATACTTAAGTGCTTCATGTGTTAATCAGGTTATAATTCTTTCGAATGACAAATGATCATTATCATGTTGCATCTTTTCACGAAGGCAAACATTCGACTTTTAAGATGGTGAAGTTTTGGGAAGGTTTAAACACGATTTCGAAATGTTAAATACAAATAGTATAGTTAGATTAACTTTTGGGAGCCTCAACTCAGATCACAGGAGGTGTGACACTGTCAGCCAGCCCCTGCTGCAGGCCATAAAAACAGACACTCTCCCCTGCTCTCATCCTCTCTCATGCCACTACTTTTTCTCTCTCTTCTTCTCCGGACACGCTCTCCCCCTGTCCTCTTCTCCCCCTGCTTCTTCTCCCTCTTCTTCTTTCTTCTCTTCTTTGTTTTTCATTTTTATTTTATTTTTATTTTTAAAGTAATCTTTACTTTTATTTTTGCAACAAGCTAAGACAAGCGAATTGAATCCCTACTTTAAGTATTCACTTTTATTCAAGTTTTTAATAGAACAAATTCTTTTCTTTTTGATTTTATACTGTTAAAGCATCACCGCCTGATCCAGAAGAAGTTGAATTAGTTTCAGAATCAGAACTTGACTACCACTATTTGAAACCACCAACAAAAGTCTTTTTCAAGACTGTAATCATCTGATGAAGAACGTTGCAGTCCATCGTCTGCCTCAGAAGCCGTGCAAGGAGTCTCCGTAAATAGAGCCTTTGTGTGCTCCCAGCCGAGATCAACTCTGCCCCCAGCGCTCCCAAGGCGGAAACCCGCTGGGCCTTCGGACCAAGAGTCCCTCAACAGAGTACCGGCCTTCCCTCTGGCTACTGGACCGACGCGCCGTGCCGTGGTTCAACCCAGAACTCTCAAAGAGACCAAGCTTCAGTGCCTCCTGACGCCCAGACAAAACAGGCTGAACGTCTTCATACAGCTGGATCCACACACGTGAGAATGAGTGGTGTCTAAAGTTCTGACTTCTGTCAAAGTTCTAACTTCTATCTTATGAACTTAAAAGAATTAAGATTAGGGTCTCGTTAGTATTAAAAGATTACTCCCGTAATATTTAATATATAAAAACCCGACCCTTTAACTTTACCATCTACCGACGGTCACACGACTTTATTACTTTCCTAATTGCAGTCTTTACATTTTCTGTTATCTGTTGTTCGTCTAAAATTGTCATGTCTTTTATTTTACCCAAATTATTTAGTCAATAAACATATAATCGTTTGTCTTTGTCTGGAACTTAATTTTAATATGGAGAACCGATGGATACGTGCAAAGAATTCACTACTTCAGAATATTGAGACTGAATATTGATTGATATTGAATAAATTGATTTTGAATGGACTCTAACTGTCCAAGCCAACTGGTACAGTTAGGTGTTTGGAATAATGTCCTCCGGATTATTCCAATAACTAAACACGGAGGTGGTGCCCCCTTTAACGAGTGTAATATTAATTGCTAGTGATTAATAATCATATATATATCAAAGTAGTGTGTGAGCAGTGTCTCCTACATCATATATTTATGGTGCTGCCCATGTCAGGACCGCACACCATAGTATCCTACACCTGCCAGTGCCAAGCAAAGGCGTGTGGATGAGTTTGTCATGAGAAGAGGCACATGCACCCCTCAAATGGCTCAAGTCTTGACAGAAAGCATCCTCAACATGATAGTCAATGACATGAGGCCAATATCCATGGTCGAGGATGAGGGTTTCAAGCAGATGATTAACACCTTCCATCCAGGCTACACCTTGCCATCGAGAACTCATTTTACAAAGCTCATGGAGGAAAAGTATGAAGCTGCTGCTGCCAAGATTATAGATGTCCTTAAATTAACTAAGAGCAAGATTGCCCTGACAGCTGATGCCTGGACCAGTGTTGCCACAGAGGCATATCTTGGCATCACTTGTCACTTTATAAGTGATGACTGGGAACTCACTAGCTTCTGCCTCACCACCATGCCGCTGGAAGAACGACACACTGGAGTTAACATTGCTGCATGGATTGAGCATGTCATTGCAAGGTTTCAGGTCCCTGCTAGCAACATTGTGGCTGTTGTCCATGACAATGGCTCCAATGTTGTGCTGGCTGCAAACATTTTGAAAGAAAAGCATGGGTGGAATTCAGTCCGCTGTGCAGGCCACACTTTGCAATTGGTGATCAGTCATGCTTTGAAACATCCTCAGATCACTAAAGCACTAGGAGCAGCAAGGTGTCTTGTAGAGCACTTCAAAAGAAGTGAACTAGCCTCAAGCAAACTGAAGACCAAACAGAAACAAATGGGGATCCCAGAGAAGAAACTTATCCAAGACGTCTCTACTAGGTGGAATAGCACCTTTCACATGGTGACTCGTCTGCTAGAACAGAGATGGCCACTGATCGCAACATTGTCTGACCCAACAGTAACACCGAGAGGGAAACAGCATCTCGACCTGAAACCAGACCAGTGGGCCTTGCTAGAGAAACTGGCAAAAGCTCTTCAGGCCTTTGAAAGTGCCACTGTCTACCTGAGTGGTGAAACCTATGTTACCGTCTCTGCCCTGCCTCCTCTGGTCAGAGGGCTTCAGAAGTCCACTCAGACCACCTATGAAGGCATTCCTGTGAAGCAGGCATTCCAGGCAGCTGCTTCACAGGAGACCACTGCATGCTGGTCCAGAGAAGTCACTGTCAAAGATGACAGCCCAGACACTCAGATCATTGCAGCTGCACTAGACCCTCGTGTTCGGAAACTGAAATTTCTGACACCAGAGGAGAGGTTCAGTGTTCAAAGTAAAGTCCAATCTCTCGCCTTACAGTCCATGCAAGAAGAAACTGCAAAGAAGCAGTGTGCCACTGAGAACGAGGAATCCATTACATGTTTTAAGTGAACTTCAAATGGGTCTCTTGATTCACTGTTTGGATGTGATTCCTCAACAGACAGTGACAGTGAGACTGCTGAACAGGATGCTCAGAACCAAGCTATCACCAACGAGGCAAGATTTATGTTTCAAATAAGAACAGTTCTTATTACCATTTAACATCAACTGTAATATGCCATGCCATTTCACAAGCCTAATTTTCATCTGTTGTCCTATTGCAGGTACTAATGTACTTTGGAGAGCACCCTCTGTCAAAGACAGAGAATCCCCTGTCTTGGTGGAAGTCAAATGAAGCAAAGTATCCAAGTCTTGCATCATTAGCCCGGTCATTCTTGTGCATTCCTGTTACTTCTACTCCTTCTGAGCGACTGTTCTCAGCTGCTGGGAACATTACCTCCAAGAAGAGAGCCAGCCTCATACCGGAGCATGTTGATATGCTCACATTCCTGCACTGCAATTTGAAGAATTGAATTACTTAAATTTACTTGAATTAATTAATTTGAAATGTTGGACTTGGCAGCAATATTTAAAAAAGAATGGACTTTATAAATGTGTTTTATTACTGTTAACTGCTGCTATTTTCAGTTGTTGCATTCCTGAACTGCAATTTGAAGAATCTGTGAATTACACAGTAATTTGTGCTGGAAATTCTTTTTTGTTTTACATTTACAAGCTTTATTTGAAATGTTGGACTTAGCAGCACTATTTCAAAAAGAATGGACTTTATAAATGTGTTTTATTACTGTTAACTGCTGCTATTTTCAGTTGTTGCATTCCTGAACTGCAATTTGAAGAATCTGTGAATTACACAGTAATTTGTGCTGGAAATTCTTTTTTGTTTTACATTTACAAGCTTTATTTGAAATGTTGGACTTGGCAGCAATATTTCAAAAAGAATGGACTTTATAAATGTTTTTTATTACTGTTAACTGCTGCTATTTTCAGTTGTTATTTGTACATTATGTTTTTTATTTTACAACTTGCACTTTAATGTATTACTGTGTATTACATGTATAATGTATTGTAATGAAATTACAATTAAAAAATGCAGCTGTGTTTCAATATTTTTTAATTTGCTCTGAGAATATGAGGTAAAACCAAAGTCGAAACAGATGCTGCCAAAATAATCGTGACTAATAGACTAATCGAAAAAATAATCGATAGATTAGTCGACAACCAAAATAATCGTTAGTTGCAGCCCTATTGGAGAGATACAAAAACCTCACTGCACCTTCCTTGAGGAGGAAGTCGACCTCAGATGAAGGCCTATCCAAGTAGCATAAACTGTAGGAAACCAAGCTAGAGTCCTACCTGGCCTGCCCGGATGATACCATGGATGTCCTGAAATCTTTCCCAGCAGTCTGCAACTTGTCACTGAAGCTCAACACACCTCTACCTGCCTCAGCTGCCTGCGAGAGGCTTTTCAGCACTGCAGGACTGATTTTCAGACCCAAAAGTACATGCCTGGATTCAAAGAACTTTGAGAACCAGATCGGCCAAACAAACAATTGTGGGATTCCTGTAGAGATGAGTGAATATCAACTTGATTAAAATAGTTTCCATGTTGATCATATTGTTTTAAGTTCTGTTGCTGAAATGGAAAACTGATTTGCACATTGGCGTAAATTAAGCCTGTCAAAACAAAAGTTTTCGTATATAAAGTGTTAAAAGATACAAATTCTGTTAAAAGTAATATGTTAAGTATAGTATTGAGAGTACCAAAGCTGTTATAAAGCTGAATTATCTAGGTGCTCATGGAGGACCTCTGGTCAATTCAGTCTTGGTTATTCTGTCTGAAATTTAACTTGCAGCAAACAGACCAGTGATTTATTTATTGTTCTCTGTACCAGAACTGTGCAGGTTGTTAATAAAGGAAAAAAAACTATCCTATTTTGTGTGCCAAGAACTTTTCATTTTGTTGAGTTATCAAAAGAGGTATTGTGTATCACTGACGGCAAAACATACTTTTTACTTTTGTACTTAAGTACATTTCGGAGCCTGTACTTTTTTACTTTTACTTGAGTAAAGGAGCTGAATCAGTACTTCTACTTTTACTAGAGTAATTTTTTACACAAGTATCTATACTTCTACTTAAGTACCAAATGTGAGTACTTTTGACACCTCTGCTCAATAGTTACTAGCCAGTTACTCTCTAGCTTAACCCTTGTAATTGCTAACATTGGTTTAATAGACAAGAAGGGACACAGTTGCCTACGTTCACTACACTAACACCTTAATAACACTTCTCCATCGTACAATGAGTGTTAATGTTATGCTAGCAGGCTTGCACTGTGTGGGTAGTTAGCTAACTAACAACAACTTAGCAGCTAGGCTATTACTCACTCCCTGGGTGGTGAAATAGCTTTGGATGTCTCTTTTCTTTTTCAGTGGCATTTTCTATCTACAAAGCAGAAACATGGGCAAAAATGTCCAATGACCAAACGAAATACTGATGTGAGGATTTCCTTTCATGACGTCTTGGTGTATTTACGTCAGCACAGTGTGCAGCAGCAGCCTGATATCTCACCGTCAGTCCAGCTGTCTGCAGCAACTCTGCCACAGAGCGTCTTCTTCACGAGGCGCTTTGATACTTTCATGTGCTGAGGATATGATCACCCTTCAGCCAATCAAATGGCAGCATATCTAAATGTGTTGCCGGCCAGGTTACACTGAAGATTGCGATGAGAGAGCACGTCGGAAAAATAGTCCTCCACATATGCTTAATATACAACGAATGAGTTTGTGAAAAATATTATATTCAATGCATTATGTAAAAAAAAATAAAAAATGTTATCAAAATATTGGTAGGGACAACTCTGTCTTTCCCAAACTTTGGTTGTGACTTGTCCCTACCGTCCCTATGCAAACTTACGCCCTTGCCATTGCATGAAGATCATTTCACAGCAGAATCAAAGCAAAGTAAAGTTGAAAAAAGTACATCCTCATTAACATGCTGTGTGAATGGAGGATAAGGTGAGAGCACATCTATGATTGTGCCAGTGTGGATTTCAGCACCTAACGCTCCTGATAATGAAACCCTAGCATACTGCGCCCTACTGGACACACAAAGCAGTCACACATTTGTTGATCAAGAAGTTTGTGAAAAGCTACAGGCAGCAATGGAACCAGTAAAGCTGAAGCTCTCCACCATGATGGGGAAAGATTCAATTGTGAAGAGTTGAAAGAGTATGTGATCTCAAAGTCAGAGGTCTCTCCTCAAACATTTCCATCAACTTACACCATCAGCCTACACAAGAGACTTCATTCCTCTTGACCGCACACATTTCGAACAGCTAACAAATGGAAACACCTTGTCAACATAGCCCAAGAAATATCCCCATTAATGGACTGTGGTGTTGGATTATTGATTGGCTATGACTGCTCCAGAGCTCTAACTCCAAGAAAAGGCATCACTGGGGGTGACTATGAGCCCTACACCATTAAAACTGACCTCGGTTGGAGCATTGTGGGAAGTGCACCACAGCGTGTAAATGCTAAAGAAGTGACTGGTCTTTGTCATCGGGTATCTGTCAGAGAGCTACCACCTATAACACCATCTTCTGTCATTAAGGCCCTTGAGTTCGATTTTGCAGACACCAAATCAGGCAACAAAAGCATATCTCAAGAGGATATTTGCTTCCTGCAGATTTTAAATGGAGGAATCCAGCAAAACAAGCATGGACACCTTGAGATGCCTCTTCCCTTCAAGGCACGTCCTTACCTCCTAGACAATAAGAAGCTGGCTTTGGTTCGGCTGAAGCACCTGAGCACTGAGGCACCTCATTAAATGATCATCTGCTAAAAGGACCAGATCTTACAAATGGTCTCACAGCTGTACTGTGCCGTTTCCGTAAACATCCCATTGCAGTCATGTGCGATGTGGAAAAAATGTTTCACAGGTTTCATGTCAGCAAAGAAGACAGAGACCATTTGCTGTTTCTCTGGTGGGAAAACAGGGACACAAACTCAGAACCCACAGAATACCGTATGAAGGTGCACCTGTTTGGAGCATAATCTTCCCCTGGCTGCGCCAATTATGGCATGAAACACCTTGCTAGTCTAAATGAGAAAGAGTGCCCCTCTGCAGCTAGCTTTGGCTGGTGAGGCAATTGAGTTAGTGAAGGAAGCCCAAGCTGTGTGTGCTAAAGGAAAGTTGCACCTTCACAAATTCCTTTCCAATAACCGAGAGGTACTAGATTCCATCGAAGCTACAGAACACGCTGTGGAGGTGAAAAATGTTGATCTCAACCATGATGACTTACCAATGCAAAGAGTGCTAGGTATAAGATGGAACATTGAAAGTGGCAGCTTCTCCTTTAAGGTGACACTTGATGAGAAACCTGTGACACGACGAGGGTTTCTCTCAATTGTGGCCTCTTTATACGACCCTTTAGGGTTTCTAGCTCCATTCATCCTTGAAGGAAAAGAGTGCTGCAGGAGATGGGTCAGAGAGGTATGGGGTGGGACGAACCACTACCTAGGGATATGAAGCTAAGATGGGAGACTTGGATGAAGGATTTGGAAAACCTTGAGAAGATTGAGATTCCAAGATCCTTCATACCTGATAGCTTTGGTGAGGTCCAGAGAGTTGAACTGCAGCATGTTTCTGATGCGAGCAGTCAAGGATATGGCCAGTGCTCTTACATCAGGTTGTTGAGCAAAGAGAAGGTGCACTGCTCCTTGGTCATGGGCAAAACGAGAGTTGCACCAACCAAAATAGTCACCATACCAAGGTTGGAGCTATCTGCTGCAGTAACCTCAGCAGCAGTGAACAACATGTTAAGGGAGGAGCTAGAGCTCAAAATTGATGAGGAATATTACTGGACAGATTCTCAAGTGGTTCTCAGCTACATCAGCAATGAAGCAGGAAGGTTTCATGTCTTTGTTGCGAACTGTGTCCAGAGAATTCGAGAAACTACTGACACAAGAGAGTGGCACTACATCGACACAGGAGAGAATCACGTGGACCACGCCTCCGGAGGCCTCAAGGTGGCTGACCTTATCAACTCAAATTGGCTTTCTGGTCATACGTTTTTATGGGAGAGGAAAATTGCCACAAACCAGGTCATATCAGAGGTGCTGGTTGGAGATCCAGAGGTGAGGATTACACAGGTGCTGAAAACTGAAGCTGTAAGGCAGTTTGACATCCAAGGACACCTGTCAAGGTTCTCAAGATGGACCACAGCATTCAATGTCATTGCTCGTATCCAGCGGTTGGCTAAGAGAATCAAGACCACAGAACCTTTAAATGTGGAAGAGAGAAGGCAAGCTGCACTGACTCTAATTAAGCTTGCACAACAAGATGCCTTCCAAGAGGAGTTGAACATGCTCAGCCAGAAAGCAGGAAACCTGCCTTGCAACAGCCAACTCTATCAGCTTGACCCGTTTCTCCAAGATGGTATAATGTGAGTGGGAGGAAGACTGAGAAAGGCATCTGCGCCTCTTGAGTTGAGACACCCAGTAATCCTTCCTAAAGATGGCGCTGTCACAAACCTCATCATTGCACATCATCATGATAAAATACAACACCAAGGCAGAGGAAAAACTCTCAATGAACTAAGAGCCAACGGTTACTGGATAGTTGGTGGAAGTAAAGCCGTAGCCCAATACATCAGGCAGTGTGTACGGTGCAGGACAGTGTGTGCACCGCCAGAGGAACAACGGATGGCGGACTTACCTTGTGACATGTTGACGTGACATGTTGATCCTACACCACCGTTCATTTACTGTGGCTTATAGTACATAAGCCAGTGTCCATTTGTTACGGCTCCCACCGTCATCTGTCTGTAGTATATGTACGTGTGTGTCTGTCTGTCTTTTTTTCTTCGTGCAGAGGGAGCGCTCCTGTCAGCCAAAGATTGTGTTGCTCCCACACGTCATTGGCTCCGCATCCCTGGCGTGGCAGTGAGGGATTGGCCAGCACCAGGAGCGGGGGAATTAAAAGCCGATGCTGCTCAAGCGACGCGGTGGATCGCTATTGCGGAGGCATCTACCACTGACAGACTGTACTAAGAGATTTCGTGTGTGACCTACTTAGAGTGTGTTTGTGTGCCTGAATGCGGGAGTGTTTGTGAGTGTGCGTGTGCTCTGGGTAACCAGAGCAAGAGTGTCTGTGTTTAGAGAAGCAGTAGGGGTGAGCTGCCATTTCTTTTGATTCTGTTTTCTCCTGTTTTGTATTAGGTTAGGGAGTTAGGTTTAGCACTTGTCTTTTGTTTCGTTTTCTTTCCTGTAGGGTTTAGATAGATTTCGGGCTCTAGAGGTTAGATTGATTTTGTTTGTTATTTTAGGCCTGGGCTCACCCTGAAGCCACGCTTCATCACTGTATATATACCGCACCCATCACTTGACTGTACATATTGCACCTGTTGTCTTGTAAATAATTTTTTTTTTTTTTCACTGAACTTACACCGTGTTTGGGTGTCGGTTATTTATGTTAGGCTCGGCTCCCTAGACCGAGCGTAACACCATTAAACATATAAAGGAAATTACCTTTATAAGTAAATGGTACATCCTGCCGGCCATTCACAATCAATCTGGCTGAGTGTGGGGAAGAACATGGCATCGCTGATGAGAGATGTTAGAATTTCTCTCTAAGACTCATTCAGGAAAAGCTTTCTACTGTGGCACTTCTCCTGGTTTCAGGTTGGGTCGATCCCACTCCACAGTACAAATGAGTTTTAGGCAGTCATCAAGCATGTTGTTAAATATGGAGTACTAAACATGACATGAGTATAAATAAATGTATAAATAAATGCTAAAATAAATACATAAATAAATGCTGAAATAAATGAATGAATAAATGAATGCATGAATTAATGTATAAAGAAGTACAGGAATAAATAAATAAAAGCTGAAATAAATGAATAAATAAATATATAAATAAATGAATAAATAAAAGAATGAATACATAAATGTATAAATAAATGTATAAATAAATGTATAAATAAATGTATAAATAAATGAATAAATAAAAGAATGTATAGCAGAATAAATGCTTTATAATCATTTCTACATTTCTATTCACCTAGATTTATTTATTTCTGTATTGCTGTGTCCATATGTTAATAAGGTAGGAGTTCCTAACCTCAGTCAACAGTATGATTGACTGAGGTTAATCATAGAGATGGTCCGATCAGGTTTTTTGGGACCGATACCGATCACCGATCACCTAAAGCCTCACCGATCCGATTACCGATCAGAACCGATCAATCACGTGGAACGATATTAATATTTATATTATTTTACTCTTTTTTCCCCATTAATTCATCCACTCATGCAAAGGCCTATAGTCTTTCATTTATGTTAACCTTGTAATTATTTATTTATACTACTAGATTACCTTTATTTATTGCATAACAGTAACTTCAATATTCCTTCATAGCAGCAGTGGCACTGGAAAACAATATGCCAAAATGCCTAAAATGTCGGCGTTATCTTTTTCTTTTCGCTAGTTAGTTGCAGGAAATCGTTATGTTCTTTGCTGTGAAACGACTTCAAGTGCCAAATTAAATTGGTAGTATTAAAACTACTTGGTTTGTTTCCCCCACAAGGCACTAAACGCTTGCATGCGTTACAGCTGGCGTGTTTGACATCTGTCTCACATATTTCAAAGAACTTCCATATAACTGACATGTTAGCAGTGCATGCAGGCAGTGTGACCACAACACAACACTTCTTCTTTGTTTTGAAGCGGCAGCGGTTTGGCGCACTACCGCCCCCTTTGGATCCGGAATGTAACAAACACAAGCACATGTATAATATATGTATAATGCGGTCGGATCGGTGATTTTAACCTTTTATCGGATTTCCCGATCGATCATTTTTTTACCATATCGGCCCGATCCGATCAGTTACCGATCGATCGGCACCATCTCTAGTTAATCATACTGTTGACTGAGAGTGACTTGCCTGTAACAAGTATAGCTAGAAACAGCAGTTGTTGAACTTAATAATAATTTAACTTGGCACCCATATGATTTTTACTGCTTTGTTATTTTCTGTACAGCACAGAGGAGTTCACCAGCTCCGTCGTCACATAGCCTGACACCCAGACACCCAGTGGACGATAGGTTTCTACAGGGAACAGTTTTTGATTCTAAATCCCATCTGTGGACAAAACTACTATCGCCAGCGATGAGTGATTTACTCAGTGTGCATTAGCTTTAACAGATCACATTGCTATAGTGTGCCATGCTATGGTGTGCCATGCTAACATCAACATAAGCCAACATATTTCCCTTACAATCTCTTTATATTATTTTCTAACATCAAGCATGTCCTCTTCACTTGATCCTAGCCGAGGTTTCAAGACTGTTTAGACCATACATGGGAGGGACAAGGACAGCAAGATGGCGATCCGTTGCTTGGCCCGCCCAACTTTGTTCCTACACACATTCATTCTGCTGTCTTGTGGACAAAAACGTCCCCAAACGAAATGCCAAGGACAGACTTGCTGCAGCAGGTTTAGGGAAAAATGTCTTACATTTCAAGGTATGTCAGACATCATGATGACTAATGACACCATACAGTCTATGATTGACACACATTTGTCCTGTCAGTGTATTTCTAATAGTGTATATGAATTTGTGATTCAAACTGAATTAATTCGAATTGAGATTTCCAGCCTCTTTGCCGTCCGGCACTTTGTCTGTCAGAGGCTGTAGAGGGCTCAGTTTTAAAGCTATCTTGAGGATATTGTTATATCATGAAATTAGAAAACCTAAGGAATCCATTGGTACCAGCCATGACATGCTTGTCAAATACTTGTCTTCATGACGCTCAAAATGCTAAGAGTTTAGTAATTTAGTAATAGTAATTTCTATGTTAGACCTGTTATTTTATTATTATCTACTCTTTTCAGGTAGCCATACAGATGCAAACAAATTTAAAGATTGTGTAAAGCCTATCCAAAACTCAGACTAGGGGGTTGATTTGAGTTTCTCAAAGTCTCTGGAACAACACGCAGTTGCCACCTGATCCTCATCCCCTGCCCAATGAGGGTTATCATGTAAGACACTTAAAAGATCCCCAAACCCAGATTGGTCATGCCACTTTTCATACGACCACTCCAAACTAACCTGAATCTGGACCCAGTAAGTTCCTCACTTTTCAACTGGTGTTCCCATTTTAAAAATGCAGAATGTGAATGACAGTCACATAGTTATTGCTTTTGTTGAATTTTAAAATGACCTTCTTTATAGGACAGTTGACCAGATTGCAGTTATGAGCTAATTGGACCAGCTCAAAAATGTGTCGGGTGTGGCAGGGCTGAACTGGGACAAAAAAATCAGCCCTGGCATTTTTGGCTTAGACTGGCCCCTCATAATTAGCGGAGCATATCCAACTAGTAATTCATGTATGTGTTCCCCGAAGGAATGTATTTAGATAGATAGATAGATAGATAGATAGATAGATTGATAGATAGATAGAATTACTTTAATGATCCCAGACTGGGAAATTATTTTGTTACAGCAGTAGTGGGTCCGCAAATAAAACATTTCATACATAAATAGAATCCAATATATACATAGTGTATATATACAGTGCACAGTGTGCTATAAACAGTAAACAATAATAATATATACAACAAAACAAAATATGCAAAATATACTATAACAATAATAATATATACAACAAAACAGTAGAGAGACCAGAGTTCTCTGTCAGGCAGACGTGAGAGAGTTGTTGTATAAAGTGATGGATTGTGGCAGGAAAGATTTCTTGTATCTATTGCTACGACAGCGAAGCTGAAGCAGTCTTCCGGAGAAGGTGCTCCGCTGTCTGACCAGTGTGAGTTGGAGAGGGTGGAGAGGATTATCCATGATGGATAACAGTTTTTTCAGTGTCCTCCTCTCCACCACAGCCTCCAGAGTGTCCTGTTTGCAGCCAATCACAGAGCCAGCCTTCCTGATCAGTTTGTTGAGTCTGTTGGTGTCGCTGGCTCCGATGCTGCTTCCCCAACAAATCACAGCAAAGAAAAGTACACTGGCCACCACAGACTGATAAAAGATCTCCAACATCTTGCTGCACACATTGAAGGATCTCAGCTTCCTCAGGAAGTAAAGTCTGCTCATCCCCTTCTTGTAAACAGCTTCAGTGTTAGATCTCCAGTCCAGTCTGTGGTTGATGGTAACACCCAGGTACTTGTAATCCTCAACTACCTCCACATCCTTTCCCAGAATGCACAGAGGTTGGAAAGCCGTCTTCCTCTTCTTCCTGAAATCTATCACCATCTCTCTGGTCTTGCTGATGTTCAGCCGCAGGTGATTCTGTCCAGTCCACTCCACAAAGTTGTCCACCAGTGCCCTGTACTCCTCCTCCTGTCCCTCACTTATACACCCAACAACAGCCGAGTCGTCAGAAAACTTTTGCAGGTGACACGACCCGGTGTTGTACTGAAAGTCAGTGGTGTATAAGGTGAACAGGAAAGGAGACAGCACAGTCCCCTGTGGAGCTCCTGTATCACTAACCACCGCATCAGACAGAACACTGCCCACACGGACAAACTGTGGCCTGCCTGTCAGGTAGTCAGTAATCCAGGAGATCATTGTGTCGTCTACACTCATCACCCGCAGCTTCTCCCCCAGTAGCAGTGGCTGAATGGTGTTAAAAGCACTAGAGAAATCAAAGAATGTGATTCTCACAGTGCCTCCTCCACCATCCAGGTGCGAATGGGCTCGTTGCAGCAGGTAGATGACAGCGTCATCAACTCCCAAGTGGGGCTGGTAAGCAAATTGCAGAGGGTCTAGCAAGGCTCTCACCTGCGGCCTCAGGTTGGCCAAAACCAGTCTCTCCAGCACCTTCATGACGTAAGATGTGAGGGCCACTGGTCGATAGTCATTGATGTCTGATGGTGTCGACTTCTTTGGAACAGGAACCAGGCAGGAAGTCTTCCAAAGCACCGGTATTCTCTCCTGACCCAGGCTCAGGTTGTAGAGGTGTTGTAGGACAGGAGACAGCTGGCTGGCACATGTCTTCAGGATCCTGGGGCTGATACCGTCAGGGCCTGCAGCCTTCTGCTGGTGGAGTCTCTCCAGCTGTCTCCTAACCTGGCCTGCAGTCACAGTCATGCGGGGGAGGCTGCCGGTGTCTTCAGTGGAGGACGAGGAGGTGGAGGAGGAGGTGAAGGTGGAGGACGAGGAGGTGGAGGAGGAGGTGGAGGAGGAGGAGGAGGAGAGGTGCTGCACAGGAGAGCTCACAGCAGGGGAGTGAGGGGGGAGGGGAGGAAGCATTTGGGGCAGGGAGGGTGTGTGGGGGTCTGGAGGTGTCAGGGAGACGACAGAAGGCTGTGAGCTGAACCTCTTGAAGAATCTGTTCAGCTCGTTTGCCCTCTCCAGGCTGCCCGATGACTGTCTGCCGCTCACCTTACACCCAGTGATCTGCTTCATACCAGTCCACACATCCCTCACATTGTTCTGCTGGAGTTTGGCCTCCAGCTTCCTCCTGTAGGCGTCTTTACAGGCCCTCAGCATATCCCTGAGTTCATGCTGCACTCTCCTCAGTTCTTCCCTGTCTCCAGACCTGAACGCCCACTTCTTCTTGTTAAGAAGGACTTTCAGGTCATTGGTGATCCACGGCTTATTATTAGGGAAGCAGCGTACAGTCCGGGTTGGCATGGTAGTGTGTTCACAGAACCTGATGTATTCAGTGATGCAGTCGGTCATGCTGTCGAGATCCTCTCCATGTGGCTCAACAAGTGCATCCCAGTCTGTCGACTCAAAGCAGTCCTGTAGTGCGTCAGCAGCCTCTTGAGTCCACCTCCTCACGCTCCTAGTGTGGACAGGCTGCCGCTGAACAAGAGGCATATACTTAGGGGTCAGCAGAACCAGGTTGTGGTCAGATCTTCCAAGAGGGGGGAGGGCTGTGGGACTGTATGCATCCTTAGCATTTGCATACAACAGATCTAGTGTGTTACAGTCTCTGGTGGGGCAGTCAACATACTGGTGAAATGTTGGAAGGGTTTTGTCCAGTGAGACGTGATTAAAATCCCCAGTGATGACAATAAATGCATTAGGATGCTGCGTCTGTATCTGGGCAACAGCGGAGTGGATGACGTCACAGGCCAGCGCTGCATCAGCTGAAGGAGGAACGTACACACCGATAATGACGGTGGACGTGAATTCCCGGGGCAAATAATAAGGCCTCATCCCCACAGTCAACAGTTCAATGTCCGGGGTACAGAGACGTTTCTTCACGTGAACATGTCCGGGATTACACCACCTCTCACTCACATACAGTGCAATCCCTCCTCCTTTCTTCTTTCCGCTACTTGTCACGTCCCTGTCCGCCCGAACAGTGCTGAAGCCGGGAATCGCCACGCTGTGGTCCGGGATGTTTGAGTGAAGCCATGTCTCCGTGAAACACAACACACTGCATTCACGATATTCACTCTGAGCCTTTATCAGCGCTGCGAGCTCGTCCGTCTTGTTCCCCAGAGACCTCACGTTTCCCATGACGATCGCTGGTACAGCCGGTCTGTGTCTCCTCCTCTTCACCCTCCGTTTGACTCCAGCTCTGCAGCCACGGCGTCTCCTCCGCAGCTCCTTCAGGACCTCAGGCCTGGTTCCGGGCAGCAGTGCAGGTTCACACAGCGCAATCAGCTGGTCGCGTGTGTAAACAATGCGCTCAGTGATGCGCTCCTGACCCTCCGTTGCTAGGGCTAGTAAAACCATCACAAAAAAAGTGCCGTAAAAGTTTAAAAAAAGAAAAAAAGAAAGGTGTTCGTCTTCTCTCACTCTCTGGAGAAGAGTTGCCAAAAGTTCTGTGAAAATCAGTACAGAAATACAACAAAAACTACGAAAAAACTTAAAAACCCACGGGAGCTGCTGTTACAGGCTGCCACCTAGTACGGCGCCATAGCAACATGAATTTTACTATTATCCCAAACCCAACTCTAATTATTGTGGTGTGCTGTGCATATGTGTATTCAATTGACTGGAAAAAACGCTCACAAACCCTTTCAATCCTATGAACAACTATGTTACACCCCTGCTGACTTTAAAAGTCTATCAAATAATCAATGTGGAAAGCAAATAAGTACATTTACTCAACACATAGTTCTTCCTCCTTAAGTATATTCTATTTCAAGCATAATGTATCCTCAGCATCTTAAATCTCAGACGTTTAGCGTCTATTGTTAACTCCACCACTTTTTTCTGCTCTGTGTAGTTCAATTGATTATTTTGTCCTTTTTATTGAAATCATCTCTGATAAGTATTTTCTGAATTTCCGTGATATAGCAGCTCAATTCTAATTCTTCAGGTTAAAAGGTGCTCCCTCCTTTAAAAAGCTATAACATGCATTTGTATCAGGCTAAAACCAGGCTGCTTTATGAACTCATGCAAAGCAACTAGTCTTGTTCAATGTGGGCATACCTTTTGCTAATAATACTTTTATACTTTTTTTATACTTACTTTAGTAATGCTTAAATTGCAAAGCTTTTATTTATCATTTAGCAGTTTTAAAATCTGTTTTTTAAAACATGTTTAACCACAGTAGAGGGTTGCTACAAATGGAAACTACTATGCAGCCTTTCAACACACCTTTAACCTAAATATCTAAAATGCCATGATGTAGCCTAAAATGGACACTTACTGCTCATCAACACTTCTCAGCCTTGACTGTTTGCTATTTAATCAGAATAAGGTGCCGTGGCTGCCAGATTTTGGGAAGTAGCCTATGCAATACCAATTAATATTGATACTAATCAAACGTCATTGCTCATCATTCTCATGTAATCAGAGTTGTCAACGGGCCTGAAAATTACAACCCGACCCGGCCCGGCCCGCGGGTTTTTAAGCCCGAACCCGACGCAGCCTGACACACCCGCATGAATTGTCTCTTCACCACACGTGAAGCCGAGTGGGTCCGGTCGGGTTTGTAGGGCCGCCCGTCCCGTTGGAACTCTACATGTAATAGAGCTAACGTTACCTCCATCACCTCACAGTCCCTGTATTAACGTTACTACCTGCTTACCGGCTGTACACTGTCCCTGCCAGTCAGCCTGCATCTCTCCTGCTCCTCTCCTGCCCGCTGCTGCTGTCTTCACCTCCAACCTGCGGTTGCTGGAGCGTTGCTGGAGCATTGCTGTCACAGAGGACGTGGAGGCTACAGCAGCCCCTCCTGCGAACATGTCTGTGATCTTTGCACATTTTGCAGCACAGTGAGATTCTTCACTCTCTTAGCACTCAACTTCTCGGCACCTAATTTCTTTCTCTTTGGTTGCTGCCTCTCCCCACACTCAACACTGAGAAACTAGCGGAGTTGCAGGTGACAGTGCAGGGAAGTGGTGGGGCCGCTTTCGTACGATATATCCAGATTGGTTCAGTCCACTGTCTATATTGAAGATGGACCAATGGGCCGCCCCCTCTAAATTGTGCTCTTAGAAAAGATTTAAATTTTTTTTAAAAAAGGAGGGCTGAGAGATTTCATTGGATTAGCCCAATGTCCTTCAAGAAAATCAACCAATGGGCCGTTGCATTCGATAAAAATGATTTATAATATACTTTTTTGATTAAATTATGACAGCCCGGGCCCAAAAATGTGCGTAGGCCCACTGGGCAATGCCCGGTACGCCAGATGGCCAGTCCATGCGTGGTGAGGGCTGTGGGGTTGAGAACACAGGATAAGGGGCAGACACATTTTCTAATGCTTTGCTTGGTTGGGGATACTGTGGGGGTGCAGGTGTGGACTTTTGGATGGTTTCTCTAATTTGTGCCACTTAAGCTCTCAGGTCTTTCAACAACACCATATCAGAGCGCATTTCTTTAATCACAGACAGCAGATCAGGAGCCAGCGTGGCTGTACTTTGCTGGGTCAGGGTTTTCTTTTCAACTGGAACTTCACTTGAATGGACCATATGCACATTTGTTACTCGAGATGGAGCAGCATGTTTCTTTTTGTCCTGTCTCTCCTTTTCATTGGCACAGGCAATGTTCAGTCTCTCAATCAGCAGTTCATCTGAAGTACTTGTTTGTAGGAGGTAAGGCTGTAGGTCACTTTTGATATAGTCACACTGTAGGCCAGTTAGGACAGTGTGCATGAATAGACTCTGGACTAGTGCTGGGTCATATTTCAAGTTTGAATTGGCTTCCTGAGAGGCAAATAGGATTTTCTGTCCATCGCTCTAATCAGGAAACTCTGAGGGGTTTCTTTACTGCTCTGTGCTTCAGAGGTGAGTTGTTTATATAATTCTGTGGCACCCTTCTCCTGGTAATGACATCTCAGGATCCTGCGAAGGGCAGGCAGTGTCAGTTTTCCCTTCCCCTCAAAGTAACTACTTAGCTGTAGGCCTGGTGTGATGGCGCAAATAACTGCATTGATGATCTCTGACTCTGGGTAGTCTTTGCTAAGCCCACTTTCAATTTGTCTGGCCAGGCTAGAGAAGGTAAGCCTATCTTTTTGTCCTGGCTCGCCTATCTGGTCTGATATCTTAAAATCTTTGCACCACATGTTGCAGTTTGGGTGGGCTTTGGGCATACTTTTTACAGGGGTGCTGCACTTTGGAAGGGGGTTTGTGTTTGTGCTTACAAGTCCATGCAAGGCATTCTCTTTCTCTTGTAGTGACAATCTCAGTGCCTCCACCTCTTTCTGCAGGTTGTCTTGTTCATCAGTTTGATCAGTGTTTTCATATTCATCCAGGTTGGTTGCCACTTGAACTTTGTCTATGATGTCTTGAACATTAAGGAGATCTGACATGCCCTCATCCTCCAAGTCGGCCAGTTCTTCCCGCTCAAGATGATTTATTACATGTGCAATTAATTTGCTTCGAGTTTTACCAGTCACATCTTCTTTTCCAAATCCTGACATCTGAAGCATATTGCATACTTTAATCAGTTGTTCTACAGTCAGTTTGTACAGTGCTCCTTTAATTTCCAACGGCAGTTTCTCCAATATCAGAGAATTGTCAAAAGCAGTAAAACAGGGGGTTTAGTTGACTTTATGGCCCTTTCCTGCTCCCTAGTGGTCACTTTTGCTCACTTCAGGATACAAGTTGCCAGGTTGTCTGAAGACCGCCCGCCTCAACCGTTTTTCTGGACTCCTTTCTCTGATGCCTGGGTAATTTAGAGGGATGTTCGACGAGAGGTCTCCACTACAGCTCAGGGATGATCCTCCAACCAAGCATCCCAGCGGTGCCTCCAAATGTTGTACCCTTAAATGGGGGAAATAGTGGTGAGAGAGGAATGAGGAGATCCACACGCAACTCTTGCATTCATTCATCAGAGGAAGCAGAGAGTGGTTTCCTCTACCGGAGCACCCAAGGCATTACCAACAGATTACTGCACAATGGATCAACTTTGATTTCAGTCATTACCAACAGATAACTGCACAATGGATCCACCTGGATTTGAATTACTCTGATCAACACACACACACACACGACACACACACACACACACACACACACACACACACTCAGCTAGTTACTGAAGCAAATAATAGCCAATATTATTGCAGGTGCGGCTGAGAACAGCAGAGGTGCAGGGGTGAGGTGTGGCCGACACGCAGTTTTGTGGGTCTAACATGCATGTGCTGAATTGCGACCACTAGTGGTATTCAATTTAACATTTATGACCTAGTTCTAAAAAAAATTAAAAGTCTGGCCCCCTAGGGTCTGCTTGGAAAAATTCTGGCCATTAGACAAATGTAGATGATAACCTTTACTATACAAGCTCAGCGGTACCCAATACAGCAACTTTACTCCGACAACTCGACCCTGGGAATCTGTAGATGAAGTGCTCAACAAGAAATAGTTGAATATGTACAGTGATTCTACAGTAAAAAAAAACATATATACATTTTACGTTTCTGTTTGTGTACAATGTAAACACACAAGACAGGAGTTTTTGGATGTCAGGTTGGCTGTTTCCCGCTGTTTCCAGGCTTCATGCTAAGCTACATTAACCACATCATGACTCCAGCTCTCTGCTGAACACATACACTTTGCTGACACCTGTTCACATAGCAAGCGTATTTCCCCAAATACTAAACTGTTCTTTTAAATTGCTAATCTATGTTTCTGTACTACTCATGTTCTTGAACTTGATATCGGTGTCAGTTCAGTTCTGCCATGTTTGGTATTCCCTCTACTGCAGGATGTCTGTGACAGTGTACTACCTGGCCCACTATGAGCAGCTGTCCTGGGAGACGTATGAGAACATTGACTGTGGAGCCAACAGCACCATACCACACAGTGTGCAACCCCCACTCACCTGATGGATGGATTGATGTTGGATGAACAGACGAATACTGTGGATGTACTGTGAACCAGAAAAGTTGGGCCTACAGTGTTTTTATTTTTACATTTTTTATTAGATTCTTTTCTATGGACTGTGTAATTAAAATTACATGATACCAGGATGCCATTAAGTCACCTCAGATGGATCCATGAAGGGGCCTGGAGATGGAAGATAAATCTGAGGGAGTAAATAACTGGAGGGTTTCAAATGCACCACTCTCACGTCTCTACTGACAGTTTTACAGTGCTGTAGATAAAATCGAACAGTGGAGGAAACCGATTAAAATGTCGAGGCCAAGGATGCAGTATGAAGGCCCGGAGCAGGAGTGCCATACCCCACATGAGGACCTAAATTGGTTCAGATTTTACTGGAGAGATGTTGTTATTGAATGTGAAAATGTTGGGTTTCTTTTGCTGTAGAATTTCTGCTCTGTCTGAAAATCACCATTCAATAACTGTCAGTTTGTCATTTAACTGTATTTTGTCATTTTGTTTATAATCTGAAAAGGTTAGGTACAGCTAATGTGTTGAAATATAAGGAATGTCTAAGTGAAAATAGTTATGTCAATACGGTGTGTATAAATGACAAGCAAACAACATCAGATAAAGACCTTTTTCATTATATTTCATTTTAATTTAACATTCAGCATTAAGGACCATTCTGGTGTCTTCAATCTTGTCATATACCTTATACCCATCAGGTTGACATGGTTGTGCCCAATGTCCAATAAAACTCTAAAACACAATTTTGAAGTTGCAATTGTCAATATTTTAGTAGAACCAAAACAGCTTCTTGCAATCTGAAAGGTGCTGCTGGTACTGACTTATAAACAGGGAATTATCATCTCTACAGAACCTGTAAGCATCTTTTAGTCACTGTTTTTCCTGCATGTCTGCAGCCTAACATACCTCATTTCACAGCAGCTTTTCTAAAAAAATTAAAATAAAAAAGAGGGAGAAAGAGATGTGACATTCTTCTCGTGAACTTGGAGCCTTGACAACCTCATGCTGATGATGCTTTCACAGAAACTAGCAGAGCTGCTGTGCAGAGCCTTCAAACGGGGTCCAGTAATCCGGTGAGGTCGTCGGAGAACATCGCTGTCACTCATCTTCCTCACCACTGCTGGGTGTACTGTAAAGACTGTAATGTAAACTGGCATTACTCCTCTGAAAATACTCAAAACTTTAACAAGATTATCTTGACGGGCAGCCTTTTCTCAGTCACAGAGAGGAGGTTACACATTGACATGTGACAATCTTAATATGGAAGGCACTGATACTTACTGAGTACCTGTTTGGGATCTTGGCACTGTGATGGACAGGTGACTTCAGGTCGCCCTTATAGTAAGGACACTGGCCTTCAGCTAGAAACAACACATGAAAAACATGATGCAGATTAAAACTGCACAAGCTCTTGACTAGCAACTGATCAAATGTGTTTTTTAGCCGGCAGTCTGAACCAGGCTTAAGACTATGTTCTGAAGTTTAGCCAGTGGACATAGTGGACCACGGGTCAGGTGTCTTTCAGGTAATTTAACAGTTTTTTGTAGTTATACCACACCTGCTATGACAAACAACAGTGAGTTGAGTTCAACCACGAATGCCTGGGTTTGAACCAAGAACCCTAACTACTAGACCACATGGGAGCTCAGTGCCCAGACACAGAATGAAGCATTTCCAGGTAAACGGTAAATCTGCGCAGGTGACATCTGAGACCCAGTGTGGAGCAGCCTGTGTGGCCCTTCATGAATCCTTCAACAGACCTCCCTGTGATGAGAACACCAGACAGTGACGTTTGTTTGTTTGTCAAAATTATTTAGATATTTCAGCCTTATTCTCCTCCAGATTGTATGGAAGTTAAATCAAGTCATTAATCAAGAGCATAGATTTTCAGTTTGAGAGCATGATTTCATTTAGCCAATAGCAAGCTACCCAGGCAGCGGGATATGTTATATAGTATAAATACTGAGGGGCTAGTGTGTTTGAAACGATAGTACAGCGGATAAGAATATTCGTTTATGATGCTTTTTGCATCATGGGACGCTGGTTCGCATCCCGGCCCGGCGTACAGAGTTGGGTGTAAATGTACCGTATATTACCAAATAATAGCAACGTGTCAATTAAACGCAGATGCAGGTGTATATTTTGATAAATAACCGCTGGTTCCAAATAAATGCTGGGTCTAATTCATTTATTCTTTTTTAATCAAGGAAGAAGACGTGACCACTGACACTGCACGTTTTTCTTCTTCGCCTTTTTCACGCGTTGTGCTGCTTTCTGTCAGTCAGTATCACACTAATGATCGCCATGGCTCCGGTGCAGCAACAAAATAAAAAGTATGACTTGAAATTCAAACTTTCTGTCGTAAAATATGCAGAGGAAAACTCGGGAAAACCGTGAGTGACAGACAGCAGAGATGAGGAGTTTGCAGCGAGTGCTAGTTGGATGAATTGTTTCCTCCGCCGCAACTTGCAGGAGGATGCCAGAGAATTCACCGAGAAGCTGGCTAAGTTTGTGACATTTTCATTCCGGATTTTGAGAGGAAGGAATTAAACGCCTGTCCCAAATAAATGCCTGATCTGTTAAGTGATTGAAACAAATAAATGCCGCGGCTATTATTTGGTATTTTACGGTATGATAGCTCGCTCGGCCGGGGAGAGAGACATGGATCACAGTGCTCAGCTGCAGACACAGCAGACAGGTGACGAGACGCGACTCATCATGACTGACAGGCATCAAGGCCACTCAGCGTTACCTTACTGACCCGCCCCCAGATATTTAATTCACAAAAACAGGGCCTGTGGCAATTCTGGACAGCTGTTTTTTTTTTTCTTCTTTTTTTCTTCTTCTTCCTTCATGGGCCCCCTGACAAACGCTTAACAAGAGATGGTGTGTAAACATACGTGATTAAAAAGGTGTAATGAAAAATACGCTATGATGATAGAGTATTTTTCATTCATTACACGAGCGAGGGTGCCGGCCGGGCCGGGATGCGAACCAGCGTCCCATGATGCAAAAAATCGTATGAACAGGAGTTCTTAACCGCTGTACTATCGTTACAATAATGCTCATTTCCCCCTATTCATACTATATAACATATCCCGCTGCCTTGGTAGCTTGCTAATATGGCGAAAGTAGAGCCGCTATTGTTCTACTTTATGTTGATGTATGTAGCTATTGTAATGAAAAGCACGGGCGCTCGTGTATTGATTAACTGATATTTCATTCCAAAAGTCGTCATAAAATAAAGGGAACCACCACATTTAACAGCCTGGAGGCCCGAAGTAGATAACCCGGTAGAAACAGTGCCCGTCCATATGCGACGCTCCTTGAAGTACAGCGAACGCATCCGCAAAGTAGTGGGTATAATCTGATTGGTCAACAGTAGCCGGCCTTCTATTGGTTGACAGTGTTGATACACAAGAAAAATCCGTGAGCAGAGGAGAGATGCGAGAGCAGAACTTGACCTGTGAGCAGGTGTTCTGAGCGCGTGCACTTAGATCTGAGCGCGCAGAGAGCACATTTGAATGCGAGCGACATTTTTGTTTGCAAGAAGGAGAAATGTGAACACAGGCATGTGATTTTTTACTTTAAGCAGACATTTTGAAAGAAAGCAGAAGAAATTTAAATGCAAGCACAAAATGTGAGCATGAGGAGAAAAAATCTGAGCATGCGAAGGAGCTGTGTCACTGAAAAGGAATGAAATCATGCTCTCAAACTGAAAATCTATGCTCTTGATTAATGACTTGATTTAACTTCCATAGATTGCACATAAAAATGATGTGCAGATGGCCTCATGATCAGGTAAACACAAGGAGTGATGCTCACTTCATCTGAGATTCAAATGGTGGAGAGCGAAATGGATCGTGGTTGACAGTGATTTGTCTGGATGTTTACTGATAAGAACACACTCTGTACAAAGTCTCCTCGGCACTCTGCATGCAGACTCTGCCGACTCTGCATGCGCAGCGATCCACCAATCACATAAGTTCTTATTCAGTGTGCCGAAGCAGACCATGCCCCTGCACATGGAGTGAGTCGCTGGTAACAACACTGAAAAATGAGCAACGAACAAGAGAAAATCGCGAGAACAAAGACTTGGTGCCAAAAAGAAAAGCAACGTCAGTTACCTGGAATTATTTCGGCTACAAGAAGGATGCTATTGACCAAACACGTGTTCTGTGTCGACAGTGTGTTGCATCTGTTGCCACAACGAGGTAACACCATTAATTTGTTTGACTATTTACGTTGGTACCACACAGCAGAGTCCTGCAGAGGTCTTATTTTGAAAACCCGCCCGTACACGCCATACTTAAAACTGCATCCGACCCGTTTTCCTACAGTAGCACAAATTGCATTTCGCACCCGAGCCCACCCGCTATGAATTGTTACTGACACCCGACCCGCATTCGAAGGAAAATTAGACAGGCGTAATTTTTATAAATGAAAGTAAGCCAGCTGGGGAATGGTAGTTCTGGGAGGGCGCACGCATGCATGAATGTTCCTGTATTTTTTCATATCGCAATAAATATATATCGCATGTCAGTTTTTTCCAATATCGTGCAGCCCTAATGCAGAACACTCACATTACCTAATGAAAAGGCTGAGGCCCTCTTCAGACCTGATATTGATATCTGTTCTGAGTGATCTGATTACAGGTGGACAGCTCCATCAGTTCACATGTTCGCAACATGCAAACCGAAGATGACAACACGACCTGGTGTCATGTTTTGTTTAGTACCTACAGTGAAAAAAAGCCTTGTTTGTGGTCTTGAAAAAGCCAGCCTTGTTCCAGATGTTTGTCCACGGTACCTGTTTGCTTCTGTATTGCGTTTGATTCGGTTGCATTGCGGCTGGTCTCAGAATCTCCCTGCAATAGCTGTGAAAGACAGGTCAACTACAATAAATGCTCCAGATACAGTGAGAACAATGGGACAGAGTATAATTAAGACGCTATTCAAAGTTTTGTAGACAAATAAAAATAGCCCGTCACAAAACATCACTGAAGTCATTGTCTCCTGTGTTCCATGTTAACATTACTGGTTTACACAATACAGGACTTTCTTGTGTTTTATTCATTGGGCCACATTTTATGATGTTGATGTAGGAATGTATATCTTTGGAAGTGTGAAAGTGATCTGTAGCCAAGATCTGGACCACCCACCAAGTTCAGATCTTGTAGGAACAAGATCTTTTTTCCAAAGGGAAAGAAGCTTTGATCAGTATTTGCTCTAAACACAATCTGTGCCCCACAATGTGGAAGATCCAATTAACTATATCTGGAAAGTCAAACTTGTTTAGCTTCATTAGCCACCGAGCAGCTTTTAAAAGACCCATTTATAAGAAAAGTTGATTTGAGTCTCGTCCATCACTGCCGCTTTGGGATTGTAGGACGGGCTGGTCGCCATGAATGAATGTGGCTCTGCCTCTAATGTTGTATCCAGATTTACTGACAGCAATCATGTGCTAGGTCAGCAGTCAGTTAGCCTAGCTTATCAGAAACACTGAAAATCAGCTTTTTCCCCTCTTTTCAAAGTCTTTGTTTTAGGTCTAGTTGTCAGGCCTGGACTAAAATGAGGACTCAGATGCAGGGCAGAATCAAAATTCAACAGACTTTTATTCCGAAATAGTTGGGCGTTCAAGACAGAGAGACAAACGAATAGGCTATAAAAACCTAATCTGACTACACTGACGGCAAGAGACAACAAAATAAACAAGGAAATCAAAATCACTCCGGGAGGAGGACAACGAGAAATCAAAAAGCTCCACGAGGGAGGAAAAAAACTGATAAATTAAAATCGCTCCACACAGGGAGGAAAACTAAGACTAAGTAAAAAATCTGATCTAAGAAACTAGAAAAACAAGAACACTCCAAAAGGGAGGACAACAGAGGATAACTATCTACTCTGTTCTGTACAAGAAAACAAAGTCGCTCCAAAATGGAGGGAAAACAAAAAGGCTATTTCTGAAAACGAGAACAAAAAGGCACTATCAAAATTTACAGACAAAAAAAAAATCACTCTTCTCGAGGCACAAGGAAAACAGAACAAAAATCAACATGAACTTTGAATACTTATCAGGACAAGACTGTGACGAAGGGCTGGGGTGCATGCAGGAACGAGACACACTGGCACAAGACAAACGAAGACACAGACTATTTAACACATGAGGGAGAGGGGAACAGGTGGAAACAATCAGGAATAAGGGATGACGTCAGACCGGGGACACAAGAGAAAGGGCAAGTGACCTGAAACGATAGGGAGGTTAGATTTTCAAAATAAAACAGGAAGTTCACAAGACAAAAAACCAAGACAAGACAAGACCTCACCGCTGTGTGACACTAGTTAACCAGCTGTTGTGAGTTGCTTCGTCGGCCCACACATGCCAATGGTACACAACCTGAAAGCTGAAATTGTTTTTTTTTCTTTAAAAACGTGCGTGCAAATTACTTAAATGTGCGCAAATGACTAGCATCGGGTTTTATATGTTTGTCACATCCTTAACCGTTACAATACATGACATGATTGTGTCCATGTTTGTTTGCCTGCAGTCTTCTTCTTCCTTGCCTTTGTTGGTGCATGAGTAGCAATGCACTTTGTGTGTTACTGCCACCAGCTGTTCATCTGTATAGTACAATGTTTTTTACAGCATGGAGGTTATCATGCCAACACTACTGGCGATCAACAACTACATTTTCTCATCATCTCATATTTATTTCCTTTTTTCGTTTCTAAAGAAGGTCCATTTGATATCTTCCATCCTAAAGATTCCAGTCACAGAAACACTCCAGGCTGCACTTGTCTCTGTCCCACTGACATGGTAACACCAGCACCATGTCATAGTCGTTTGTAAACATCTGCCCCGGTTGATTTTCTTTAACCTTTTAAATCAATTCAAAATCAAACATATTTTTTTAGAGGATAACTTTGAAAATTGGTTAAATCCTGGGGCACTGAACCTGGGGCAACAGAGCCTTCTCAATAGCTGCCCCCTCCCTCTGAAACTAGAACTATACTTTCAAAACACTCACCAAAACTCACCTTTTTAAAATTGCTTTTAATGTATAACTTGTCTCTTTCTTTATATTTTTAGTGTGTTGTTTTTATATTTCTGTCTTTGTGTACCTAAAAAGTGCTATATAAAATAAATGTATTATTATTATTACTATTTTTATTATTATTATTATTATTATTATTATTATTACTATCCTTGAAATCAGCAACAGGATACAAGGTGCCAGAATCCCGAGTATGACCTCATGCTGGGGTGTCACATGTCCCTGCTCAGTTTCCAATCAGCCCTGCTGTTGTTCAATAATAAAGTAGACCAACCTTGCTGCCCAGTTGTCACATCAGTGATCCCCCACAGACTGAGGCACAGGCTGTTGTCAATTTTAGATTTAGATTGCTTGAATCAGTAACTACATTTATTACCCCTGCAACTGTTTTTGCCATTTAATGCATTATCTTAGATACAAATATAGTTCTGGGCTTTCCTCCTCAAAGGTGTCGGCATGTAGTTTGATGATAAAAGAATTCTGCGGAGGCAAGGCTGGGTTGAATGATAGAGCAATCTTTATTAAAACAGAACCTAGAGCCTTGAGTCCGGATCAGAAGCAGCCGCTTTCTGATATTATCAAATCTGTGGACAAAGCAATGCCAAAATGATTTGCCCTCTGCTCTATCAGAACTCCTATCAGCCTTTGATAAAAGGAGATCTACCAAGTGCCACCTCCTGTTCTTCCTGTGAGGGCCTTTTATAGAGTCCCTTCTCAAGGACACCCACTTCTTCTGATTGGTTCCCTTGCCATTGATAATTATCCAATGGACTAAAAAAGGAGTTTGACCTGTGTTAGGCATCTCTCACTATCTGGCATGCAGGTCAAACTTAGCTAAGCACTTTATCATCTGTTACCTTTGGCCCCTCACAGTTGGAAGCCAACTCCTGGACCTTCATTCACACAATGAAAATCAATTGGTCATGATTGAATTCAAACTAAGTAGATCAGTCATGATCGAATCTAACCTAAGTAGGTCAGAATGTGTTGTCCTCCAGATACCTCACAAACATTGCTTTATTGGAATATTGTACAGTCTTACAGGAGATCATCATGTGAGGATTTATGCCTCATGTCCACAGTCTGTGTTATGTTCTGGTTGCTATATTTGTATTCGTATTTTTATTTTTCAAATGACACAATCAGATAATAATGATGTGATCAGCACCGCAGCACAGCAGCCTGCGAATTGCCAGCTGGTTAACATCGTAAGTTCTTATTTAGTCTGACAACAGGAACCAAAAAATGTGGAAAAGAGACAAACAAAAGTGTGAATTCTATACATGTAGTCTTGGGAAAATTACCTGAGTAAGTGTACTTTATCACTTACTCATTTCCTTCCGAACCTTCTTACTAATTGTTTAGTACATCATGTTGTTTACCTGCTGCTGGTCTCTGGCTGTCCTGCGATCCAGAGCACTCTGACGCCGCCTGGCCTCCCAATGCATAGCTGACATCCTGATGTACAGCAGCTAGAAGAGGCATTAACAAATCAATATTAACTGTGAAAATCTGATCTGAGGTTCTTATTGTATGGTGTTGAGTAACAAAGACATCTCTGGCTTGCTCACACATTAGATCACATAAAAGATAATAAGGGAGGAGTAATAAAACCTCCAATGTCCTCCTATGTTTTGGCCACCAACACCTGTAAACAATATCCGTTTGACAAAGGCAATACAATCTGCTTGCTGCATCCTGAGAAGTTATTTTGTTTCTTTTAAAGGATATGTACAGCTCATCTGGTTGTAATCCAAAGTTCCTTTGTAAAGACGTTTAGGAGAATGTTGCAATGCTGTTTTGCTGTGACGCTCCAGAAATGTTTTGTGGAATATGAAACCTCCATAGGTATGGGGGTGAGTAGATGATGAGTACATTTTCATTAATGGGTACATTTTTCCTTTAATCTGGACAAAAACCAACGTGTACTTCTGGAAAGAGCCAGGCAAGCTGTTTTCCCTCTGTTTCTAGTCTTTATGCCCAGTTAAGTGGCTGCTGACTTTGGACTTGCATTTAATGGACAGATATAAGTGTGGTATTAATCTTCTCAGTATGAGAGTTAGGTGAGAAGAGCATTATGTTGCCCAACTATAGCGTTTAAGTGTTGGCAGAGACAGTGCAGAGGCTTGTGTAAAACATGTTTGATGAAACACTTGACGTTTAGTTTATTTGCCCCACAAGCCAGGGATTCAAGTCAGCATATGAGGCATGCACTGTTGTGTGTGTTGTATTGAAATTGAGTGGAAACTACTCACATCTGGCTCAACCTGAAACTGTAATGGTTTGGTTAAGGAGCAGGTAGAGCACACCAGTGACCACACCTCACTGAAACTTTGAGCCAGGGCAGTGAAACACTCAGCCTGATGTTACATTACACTTTGATATTCAGAACTCAAACGTTGGCAGATACCTTAGTAAAGAGCAGCACATGGTATCAACATTATTATGAGGTGTTTTGTTCTGGCACCATGAGCATGTTTAGACAAACACCTGCTTCCTCCCTGTGAAACTGTATTACATGTATTTGAGCTGACAGTAGAGTCACCTGATACACTTAAAATCCAACCACTGCCCTCAGCTCCTCTGATTACTGATCTCTTATCTTTGTTACATGCTCTCCGTGCACTGCTCTCAGCTGGCACAAACTGGATACCTATCACGGACAATCGCAACTTGGATACATTTTATTTTAATATTATAATTATTAAATGTTATCATTGTGTTATGCATATAAATATGCCAAGCCTAGATGGGATTACATTGAATATAGGACAGATACACAGTGCAATATAAATATACATGTTCTGCAGATACTACACAAAGTAAAAGAAAAAATATAATGAATACAACTTCACCTAATTGTGTCAGATTTTCATACCTTTGTGTCTCTGTGTAAATGTTTACAAAATGTGTCATATTACAGTGGTGGAATTACAGGCAATTAGGCCAAGCCAGAGACCGCTGTTCAGAACTGCATTCAGCATTTGGAAGTGTGAAGCCACTGGATATTTTTAAGGAGATATATTTCAGCCGTGTTTGTTGCAACAAAAAAAAGATATTTTACACCAAAACATGATCTTTTCCTAACCCTAACCAAGTGTTTATTGTGCCTAAAGCTAACAAGAGCACAAGTGAAGCATTTATCATAACAAAACAGAAAATTTAACTATAAAGAAATGTATTTAGGTAAGACATATTACCATAGGACACATCTATTGTTTTGCAAAATGCATGACTATTTTGGTCATGGTTTTTTATACACGTCATACACATGTCGTAATACAACTGGAAGCTGAAAACCATTGCTGTAATATATTTATGGACATATTTGTCTGTATTTTACAGCAGACCATTCAGCTGAGTACAGTGAGTGACGTCTAAGAAATAATAAGCACACAAATAAGAGTGTTTCCTCACCTCACACGGTCCTTGTAGAGAAAGCAGCTCTGGCAGCTTCAGTGGAGAACTGGTGGAGGCTGAAGTGTCAGTCTCTCTTTACTGCTCTCCTACCTCTGACCTTGTTAAGTGGAGTTTCCAGGCAACATAATGCTCTCCTGGACAGCTTTTGTAAAGGTATGGGTGGATAATTCATTGTTCACCACCTCCTGTGGCTCACCAGCAATGCTCCTCTGCACAATTCTTTTTAGATCACTTCTTAAAACCCACTTTTTATACTTGTTTTTATGTCAAGTCATCCTTTTTTAATGGAATTTCCATCTTTCATTCCATGTACTTCTTAGACTTTTTGTCTGTTTATACTTCCTCCACGTGCTGTCTCTTTTCTCACTGTCCTCTGCTGGTTTTATTTGTTGTCCTAAATTCCTTTCACTGCTCATCATCTTATCTGTTATTAATTCTTCTGATGTGATGTCATCCTCTAATTGTCCTTTCTCATTTTTATCCTTTAAATTATTTCAGTTTTTGCATTTTGTTTTAGAATTATTTATTTATTTTGATTAATTTGTATTTTCTCCTCTCTTCCTTTTCATGATTGTGTCCATTTAATCACTTTTATTCCTTTTGCTTGTAATGACTCATATTGACTCTTTTAAGTTACCCTAGACTAGACTTCCTTGTGTTTGGCCTGACTGTTCAGGCTTTATTCTTGTAATACTGTTATATATTCCTGCTTTTGCTTGATTGTCAAAGCACTTGTAAAATCATCATCATCATCATCATCATCTTTTTTTGTTGATGAAGGTTGTCAGTAATCCAGGTCATGTTAATTGACCTGGATTACTGACAAGTGCTGTATCATAGTTAACTTGACTTGTTTCAGTTTCCAGCAGACGTTTTAACTCTCATCCATGAGGCTTTTTCAGTTCTAACTTACTGCAGGGGAGTTGGAGGCGTTTAAACTCTGTGTGGGAATGTCCTTACAGAGTTGTTAAGGACACGTGTGAGCTTGAATTATATTTGTGTAAACAGTGTGTATTCATCTCAAGATTGTAAATAGTCACTTGTGTTGTGTTTTCGAAAATAACACTCACTAAATCAATCACTTTTACATTGGCTGCCACTTTTTTTTTTTTTTAAAAAAGGATCTTCATTTTGTCAGTTTTAACATTAACATTGACATTAACAACAAGGGGCATACATTCACATAAAGAGACTGTATCCACAATGCAGATTGATGTAGACAAAAAGGCCACAGATGTTAGGAATATGCCAACATGGTAATGGCTGTATTTTCATACACAAAGCAGAGGAGGCAGCATGAGTACACATTAGACTGTGGTGACATCACACAGCATTGTCTCAGATCAGAGCATTTTATAAACTGATTGGCCTCCTTACAGACCCATCATCAACACTACCCTACTGTACTTTTTCACGTTTGAAAAAGGGAATGATGTTCTACAAACCACTTTAGCAAGACACCGCTCAGCTGTCGGCTACATCTCCTCTGACACTGCAGAGTGCTGTGTGCATGCATTTCCGCTATTGTGAACCAGCTTTCATATCATCTCATTCAGCAACTTTTGGAAGAGACCAAAACTGTTGTGAAAGAGGTGTGTAACTTTTTGCGTTATGATCTATTACCAGGCCTCGGGAGTAATTAAATATCTGGAACTATGTGTGGAATACACAAAAATTGTTAAAGAAAAAAAAGGTATTGTGTTAAAGTTAGAATAATACAAAAAAAAGGGATCATTAACAGGATTGCAAATTTTCAACTGGGCTGTCATTCATTGACTGTGAGACTCATCCAGGCATTACTGTTGGTGCTGCTGTGTGTGACAGTGTGAGCAATATGGCTTCCACTAGCAGCCTTGCTAACATGCAAAGCAAAAAACAACTTTAAGACTTAGAATTTTCCCTGGAAACCCTGAACCCTGCGCTTTTTGCGCTACGACATAGCAAAGGGGAACGCCTGGGTGTAATAAGAAGCTGGCAAGATTCAATACTTTCTGAAAAGAAGTTATCTTTTACCAGTTTAATAATCAAGATTGTACTTGGATCACAATTTGATGTAACTGACTGACTTGCTGCAGTGTCACTCTGCCTGCTGTGCCAAGATTATGAATCACAGTAAATACGTACATATTGAAAGAGCAGTGTTACCAAGTAAAAATTTAAACAGCATAAAGAGGGATTTACATTATAATTTTTTTTAAACAATTTTTCAGATGCATTTTTAGCTAGAAACAAACAGGCCAACTGACAGAAGAGGAGGCTGACCTCTTATGCTGCATTTGATGTAGCTGTTCAAGGACTTCCTATCTGAAAGTTTATTGTTTAAGAAGGCAGTATTTTTTGTTCCATCTGCTTTACTTCATATAACACTGATAATGAGTGTGTGAGAGAAGATTACAACTTGAACACAGGAAGACTGATGTCTTCAGTCTGGATGACCACACTGCTGTTCCCAAAGGTCAACAACTAGTCATTCATGCAGCAATTTGTTTTTGAGGGATTTTATGTTCTTTTTTTATTGTTTTCAGTCTGGATTGTTTCCTGCTCTATGGTTTTAATTGATCATAAAGTACATCTAAAACAACTTCGATTACATGCTCGGATGTAACTGAACTCAGCATCATAGGTGGAATGTAGCTGAGTACATTTACCTAAGTACTTTATACAATTTGAGGTACTTTGCACTTTGTACAATACTTGAGAACTTGAGTCTACTAGCTATCCACAAATATATATGAATATATATATATATATATATATACATACACACACACATATATATATATACACACATATACATATTATTATATATACATATACATACATATATATATACATATATATATATACACACACATATATACATATATACATACACATACATATATATATATATATATATATATATATATATATATATATATATATTTTTTTTTTTTTTTTTTTTTTTTTTTTTTTTTAAACCTCTAATGTATGAGCTTACAGTGATGGAATGTAACTAAGTGCATTTTTTCATTCTACTGAGGTAGATAGATAGATAGATAGATAGATATACAGATAGATAGATAGATAGATAGATAGATAGATAGATAGATAGATAGATAGATAGAATTACTTTAATGATCCCAGACTGGGAAATTATTTTTTTACAGCAGTAGTGGGTCCGCAAATAAAACACTTCGTACATAACATAAATAGAATCCAATATATACATAGTGTACACAGTGTACAGTGTGCTATAAACAATAAACAATAACAATATATACAACAAAACAAAATATGCAAAATATACTATAACAATAATAATATATACAACTAGGCCTGGGCAATAAACCGAAAATTTACCAATACCGAAATTTACAACGATAACCGACGTCATTTTGGCCATGTCGGTATATTCGGTGTCATAGGCATAACATCCACTAGGGACAGGGGACATGTTAGGTCCACTTGATTAATCTACCCCAGCGTATACCGATGTGCTTATTTTACATTACTTTGATGGCAAACTCCGCCCGCTGATGCGACACCAGCTATGCCAGGTTAGTAATCAAGTGAACCCACTCTCGCTGTGAGTGGCGGACAGTTTGTGTAATGATGCTGCGTTCAAAGGCTGCAACAGGCCGCTGTCTTCGGCTGGGCCGGTCCACTGATCAAACATTTGTGTTTTGTTTTTTATTCACTCAAAATAATGACTGTATTTACAGTTAGAAAGCGCGCATCTCTCTCCTCCCTCCATTGTTGTTTGCATTTGTGTCTCTGCGTGGTCTGACACGTGAGTGTCCTCATGCTGGAAAACGTGACTTCTCGCGTACGTGACGTCACTCCCCGAGACGCAAGAAGAAAGCAAAAATATATATTTTTTACTAAGGAAAATGACAAAACTAGTAACGCGTTACCGGCATCACTGATTGTGTAGCTTAAGTGCCACATGGAGCATGAAGATGTAAAGAAAAAAATAAAAACTGTAGAATTAACTTTGAGCAAGTTTGGAGGAAAGTCGGAGGTGTGACTGTGGACCCATTTTAAACAAGTCGTGGGCCGTGATAATAACATTTGTCGGCTTTGTCGAGTGCATTAAGTGCGGCACTTGTTGCATTATTCATTAAGATTTCTGTAGTTCAAACAACTCGCAATTGTAGTCGAGAACGTCAGTTATAACAGCCCACGTATTAAACAGTTGTCGTTTTAAATCGGTCTCGGCCTCATAATTACATTCAGTGTGTCGGGCCGGGCTCGGACACAACATGCACGGGCTCGGGTCGGGCTTGATTCTAAGCTCTACTCGGGTCCAGCCGCGACTTTACTGAGGTTCACCCAGTGTGAGCAGCAGGAGGACAGTTAGCTCACCTCCCAGAACATGGCACTGAATCGCTGGAAACTGATTTAGGGACTGTCATCAAATTACTTAGCATAAATATATTAATACAAAATAATTGCAGTTCTTTCAATATCTTCCATGTCATGGGGCCCAGTGACTCCAGCAGCAGATTGTATTAGTAAACTGGACGAATGAGACACAGCTATGTTTATTGTACTTTAGTGCTTCCTCTATTTTATATGAATATTAATATGTAGAAATCTTGATTTTTTTTTCTCAATAGCTTACTTCTGAAACAGATTCTGTGTCTCTCAAAGATATATAATGATAAAGAAAATAATGGTAAAAAAAAGTTCTCTAATGCTCAAGAGGTTAACATATTATTAAGCAGCAATGTCAACTTCTCTACTATTTTGTCTCATGTCTTAGATTCTGATTCTGAAGTCCTCAAAATGTTTATTTATTTACATCCAACCTCTTCCACCACCTGCAGTACAACCACGTGATTCAATTCGAAGAAATAAAAAAAAGGGAGAAGCGAGAAGCTTAGAATTTGTTTATAAGGGACTGTATATTTTATACTTTTAAACTTGTTCAGTTGATGTCATTTCAAGTAATCTGTGCTTTTCAATTGTTCAATCGTGTGCTTATCAGTTGTTCTTAACTACTAAATAAATAATATAAATCTTAACTACAATGTAGTTTTACAGTTCTTTTAAAGTGGCATTTTTGTAAATACACAGGATTTTTTTTCCTTTTATTTAGGTTGGGGGGGGGGGGGTTACTTATCGTTCATTTATCGTTATCGAGGTGAGTTGCTCAATATATCGTGATATTGATTTGAGGCCATATCGCCCAGCCCTATATACAACAAAACAGTAGAGAGACCAGAGTTCTCTGTCAGGCAGAGGTGAGAGAGTTATTATATAAAGTGATGGATTGTGGCAGGAAAGATTTCCTGTATCTGTTGCTACGACAGCGAAGCTGAAGCAGCCTTCCGGAGAAGGTGCTCCGCTGTCTGACCAGTGTGAGTTGGAGAGGGTGGAGAGGATTATCCATGATGGATAACAGTTTTTCCAGTGTCCTCCTCTCCACCACAGCCTCCAGAGTGTCCTGTTTGCAGCCAATCACAGAGCCAGCCTTCCTGATCAGTTTGTTGAGTCTGTTGGTGTCGCTGGCTCCGATGCTGCTTCCCCAACAAACTACAGCAAAGAAAAGTACACTGGCCACCACAGACTGATAAAAGATCTCCAACATCTTGCTGCACACGTTGAAGGATCTCAGCTTCCTCAGGAAGTAAAGTCTGCTCATCCCCTTCTTGTAAACAGCTTCAGTGTTAGATCTCCAGTCCAGTCTGTGGTTGATGGTAACACCCAGGTACTTATAATCCTCCACCGCCTCCACATCCCTTCCCAGAATGCACAGAGGTTGGAAAGCCATCTTCCTCTTCTTCCTGAAATCTATCACCATCTCTCTGGTCTTGCTGATGTTCAGCCGCAGGTGATTCTGTCCAGTCCACTCCACAAAGTTGTCTACCAGTGCCCTGTACTCCTCCTCCTGTCCCTCACTTATACACCCAACAACAGCCGAGTCGTCAGAAAACTTTTGCAGGTGACACGACCCGGTGTTGTACTGAAAGTCAGTGGTGTATAAGGTGAACAGGAAAGGAGACAGTACAGTCCCCTGTGGAGCTCCTGTATCACTAACCACCGCATCAGACAGAACACTGCCCATACGGACAAACTGTGGCCTGCCTGTCAGGTAGTCAGTAATCCAGGAGATCATTGTGTCGTCTACAGCCATCACCCGCAGCTTCTCCCCCAGTAGCAGTGGCTGAATGGTGTTAAAAGCACTAGAGAAATCAAAGAATGTGATTCTCACAGTGCCTCCTCCACCATCCAGGTGCGAATGGGCTCGTTGCAGCAGGTAGATGACAGCGTCATCAACTCCCAAGTGGGGCTGGTAAGCAAATTGCAGAGGGTCTAGCAGGGCTCTCACCTGCGGTCTCAGGTTGGCCAAAAACCAGTCTCTCCAGCACCTTCATGACGACTTCTTTGGAACAGGAACCAGGCAGGAAGTCTTCCAAAGCACCGGTATTCTTTCCTGACCCAGGCTCAGGTTGTAGAGGTGTTGTAGGACAGGAGACAGCTGGCTGGCATATGTCTTCAGGATCCTGGGGCTGATACCGTCAGGGCCTGCAGCCTTCTGCTGGTGGAGTCTCTCCAGCTGTCTCCTAACCTGGCCTGCAGTCACAGTCATGCGGGGGAGGCTGCCGGTGTCTTCAGTGGAGGACGAGGAGGTGGAGGAGGAGGTGAAGGTGGAGGAGGAGGAGGTAGAGGAGGAGGAGGTGGAGGAGGAAGAGGTGGAGGAGGAGGAGGAGGAGAAGAAGGAGAGGTGCTGCACAGGAGAGCTCGCATTTGGGGCAGTGAGGGTGTGTGGGGGTCTGGAGGTGTCATGGAGACGACAGAAGGCTGTGAGCTGAACCTATTGAAGAATCTGTTCAGCTCGTTTGCCCTCTCCAGGCTGCCCGATGACTGTCTGCCGCTCACCTTACACCCAGTGATATGCTTCATACCAGTCCACACATCCCTCACATTATTCTGCTGGAGTTTGGCCTCCAGCTTCCTCCTGTAGGCGTATTTACAGGCCCTCAGCATATCCCTGAGTTCATGCTGCACTCTCCAGACCTGAACGCCCTCTTCTTCTTGTTAAGAAGGGCTTTCAGGTCATTGGTGATCCACAGCTTATTATTAGGGAAGCAGCGTACAGTCCGGGTTGGCATGGTGGTGTGTTCACAGAACCTGATGTATTCTGTGATGCAGTCGGTCATGATGTCAAGATCCTCTCCATGTGGCTCAACAAGTGCATCCCAGTCTGTCGACTCAAAGCAGTCCTGTAGTGCGTCAGCAGCCTCCTGAGTCCACCTCCTCACGCTCCTAGTGTGGACAGGCTGCCGCTGAACAAGAGGCATATACTTAGGGGTCAGCAGAACCAGGTTGTGGTCAGATCTTCCAATAGGGGGGAGGGCTGTGGGACTGTATGCATCCTTAGCATTTGCATACAACAGATCCAGTGTGTTACAGTCTCTGGTGGGGCAGTCAACATACTGGTGAAATGTTAGAAGGGTTTTGTCCAGTGAGACGTGATTAAAATCCCCAGTGATGACAATAAATGCGTTAGGATGCTGCGTCTGTATCTGGGCAACAGCGGAGTGGATGACGTCACAGGCCACCGCTGCATCAGCTGAAGAAGGAACGTACACACCGATAATGATGGCGGACGTGAACTCCCGGGGCAAATAATAAGGCCTCATCCTCACAGTCAACAGTTCAATGTCCGGGGTACAGAGACGTTTCTTCACGTGAACATGTCCGGGATTACACCACCTCTCACTCACGTACAGTGCAATCCCTCCTCCTTTCTTGTTTCCGCTGCTTATCACGTCCCTGTCCGCCCGAACAGTGCTGAAGCCGGGAATCGCCACGCTGTGGTCCGGGATGTGCGAGTGAAGCCATGTCTCCATGAACAACCCAGTCTCACGGGAAGTCGTGATACTGTCACGTTAATTAATCTATTGTTTCGTGCGTGCCAGCACGATTTCCTCATTTTTTTCGTGCTACTCAGGACGAGTTTCGAACTATAATGCATTTCAATTGGAAGTTAATTTCGTGCGTACAAGCACGACAGCCAAATGCCACGGCGCACTGAAGGGGTTTCATTTTATTTAATTTCTGAACCTTTCCCCCCGTTTTTTTAATGTTATGTCAAGTCTGTACATTTAATAATCCAGTGATATTCGGCATCATATCGTCTCATATTTAGGATCTGATGCTTTTACTCTTCTTTTTGTTGCAGGATTCAGCCATTTTATGATTAGAAAACTATTTTATGGTTATTTGTAATATCTGCTTCCTGCTTTTTTCCCTTTACAATATAGCTAGAATGTCCGCATTTATTTTTCATATCTATCGAGGTAACTTTTTTTTTAATCGTCTCTAACTCGGTCTTTTTTTCCCGTTTTTTTTAATGTTATGTCAAGCCTGTACATTTAAGAATCCAGTGATATTCAGCATCATATCGTCCCATATTCATGATCTGATGCGTTTATTCCTCTTATTTGCTGCAGGATTCAGCCATTGTATGATTAGAAAAGTATTTTGGTTATTTTATTTTGTAGGACAAAGCAGGAAACATATATCTTTTTCCCGCTGTCGGAAGCAGATTCTGCCCTTCTCCCGCTAACCCTTCTCCAGGTAAGATGTGTGTCTGCTGGGTGTTCACATTAACAATGATTTCTTTATTAAACGCAAGACTATGAAAACGATCTTCTAACTTGTGAGGGAAAAAATAGCCATATCTTTTAAGTTTGTCCAGCTAGCTTACCGGTGAGTCAACTATGTTTAAGCTAATAGTTACTGTATTCGAGCGTGGAGCATCACCAAAGAGTACGTTATTATGTGATATGCAATAACATGAGAAATAATGTCTCATTAGGCACCCTTAAAACCTGTGTTTTGATTTTTTTTTTAAAACGTGACCTTTTTGTATTCATTCAGAAGATGGGGAAATCATGGTTCAACCAGTTGCATATACTTTTTAAACCTTTCTGCAAATAAACACAGCTAGACTGATAGCTAGCCTACAGTACTAAATATTTGTCTCTGTTCTCCTTGTAGTTTCTGTCACCCCATCCCCAAACACCGACCCAGCATCTCCACATATAGACCCAAAGGCACTTTTAAGAGCCAATCTATCTATCTATCTATCTATCTATCTATCTGTCTGTCTGTCTCTCTGTTTCTCTATCTATCTCTCAGCTATCTGTGTATCTGTTTGTTAGTCTGCCTGTTTGTCTGTATTGGTTTGTTTCTTTATTTGTTTGTCTGTATCTGTCTGTATTGCAATGGACAACAGATATACCGTTGACCCCAAGAATCCCAAATACAAAGAGGGGAGGCGCATGGCTGTTGAACTGAAGCATAATCAGATTCTCGCTGAAGCCAGGGTTAGTGTTTACATCATACTTTACTTGACCATACATGTGGGTGACAAATTATATCCCTTACTGAATGTGTGTAGAAATATGAGTGCAGATCAAGGCAAGGCAAGCCCAGGGGGAGGCATGGTGGGCGACGCAGAGCCTCAGCTACAGGTTGTTTGTGTAAATTGTTGATGTATCAAAAAATAGATAACAATTTTTCCAGTGGCATTGCGGTTAATTACATAACCAAGTATTTCATGTGAATATAGTTTGTCTGATTATATCAATTGTTAATTAGTATGTAGGTAGAAAAAACATGATTGCAGTCCTAATCCTACCCTAATCCATTCTTATTCTTCTATGTGCTTATTTACAGGTGCACAGCCTCCAACTGAGTGCTCCCTGTCATCCAGTGTGGGAGATCTGCCTACTTTACCCTCAGCAAGTCCTCTGGCAAAAAAATACAGGATGAATGGTAAAACATCTTCACCCATGAATGAATGAATTGAAACAACTTAAACTGAAACATTCAATAGATAAAGAACTAATATGCAGTCCATGTAGAAAAGATAGACGGTTATTGAATGGTTGTATCAAATCATTACTCAATATTGTTAAGAAAAAAGTAGGACAGGCTATTTGGCCGTGCAATGACCTCAAGAGCTAGAGCACCGGTTCCCTGCAGAAAAGCTGAGCGCTGGAGAGAGTCAAACATACACCGCCAGTGCCCATAGAGCAAAGCGTTGGTACCTTGGTTGCCTCTGCAATGGTCATCGGTGTATTCTTATACTAAACTATTCATGAGGGCTTTTTAAATAGGGTCAGTGGTTTCTTGTGTGGAAAATTGACCAAGCATCCAAATGGGAAAATTATTTAGATATTTTAAATCATTTGCCGTTCCCTTTTAGTGCAGAGATTCCGAGGAGTGGTTCTGTGGCGACTGTGATGTCTACTATAAGCAGCCACTCCACAACAGGGAATCCATTTATATGATGTTTTTTTTAAAGCTATTTCATCCGAATACCAAGATCATGAAACAGGGGGATGGATATTGCACACATGAGCAAGGTATGTTTCAATCTAAGCATAATCTTTTCCATATGTATTTCTAGCTTGTTACAAATAATGTAATGCAGTGGTTTCTTGTTTTTTTAGCGTGCATTTTGCCAGCTGTGAAGGCACCATGCTGTTCTTGTGAGGGCACAAACATCATGATATCACCAGGGAAACCAGTGATTTTAATTAACATCAATGGTAAGAACAATTCACTTCACTACACAGATCATGTGTATTAAGTATGTGGTTGGTATGTATTCATGAAGTTGTTTATTTGCATTATGTTCCAAGGGCGTTATGACTTGCATCAGCCACTTTATTTGTGTGGAACATGCCAGAGGCAGTGGACTTCTGAATTAAAGGACCTCATTAGGAGCGGATATTGGCCGGCCTCTCTTAATGTGTCTACTTTGTATACATTGGACCTTTTGAGCTCCTTCCAGGAACTGAAGGTCATTTCTCCTGGTTTTGCCAGACAGGCCTTCGCAAAGTTGCTGGAGCACTGCAGAAAGTGTAGAGGAAGAGTACGTTTATTTGTTCTCAACCATATTAAAAAACTGTATTTACATAAGCAGACAACATCACAAAAATGTATAATTCTCTGTGTCTTCTAGTCTGGACATATCAATGGAGATGCACTGCAGCGCAGTTTCTTAGAGTTTTCATACTCATCATTTGAGGAAAACCAACCTTGCTGTAGTGCTGAATTCACCTGCCCAGCCTGCACACCTGAAATGTTGGCTCATTCTGCAGATGGAAACAGGAAGTTGTATCGCTTTGGCCAAAGTGGAGGGTGCTCTTATTTCTATTGCTTTTATTGATTAATTTATATTCCTGTGTGATTAATGCATCTGTCTATTTGTCTTTCTTCTTCAGCAGTGATGAGCCAGCCTTTTTTGAGGGGCTCTTTGTGGCAAAAGACAGTGAAGTGTCCACATTTACTGAGGCCATCCAAAAAGCAGTGAAAAATGCAAGTTTTATTTATAATGTGACAAAATAGCTTTATTGCTGAAATATTACTGAAATTGAATTTAGATAAACAATGACCTATATAGCAGACCTAATTGCATTTATTTTATTTATGTTTGTTTTGTATGTCAGAGACATGGAAAAGGAAAATGTGGGGACTCCCAGTGGACAGCAGCAAGGGAGAGTTCAAGGAGGGCTTCCAAATTGGATGAAGAGGGGATGGAGGTTGCTGTATGTCGCCATGGCTTCCTTTTGAAAGCTCTTAATATGTACAGGGGGGAGATATTTGCTTACCCCCTCTACCTTCAAAAAGAGATGATGCCGGCCAAGCCTCAATTTTTTGCCATGGATGTGGCTTGCAAATATTGGCCCTACTTGGAAAAAGCTGCCAGTGTCCTTCCTGCCCTCCAGGAGCTGACAAAAATGAAGCCGTTCCTCAGTGTTATGCATGCAAGAGCTCATGCAACGAAGTGTGAGGTAGTTTTAACATTTTTGTGTCATATGTGCATTTGTAACGTTTACAAGCACAGTAATAACATACAAGTTTATGAACAACTATGGTATGTAGCTTTTGGATTAACATTATATCCCTCTTTACTTACTTATAGATCAAATGGAGTGGTAGGAACCAGGAAGGAGCAGGGACAACTGCTGGTGAGGAGGTGGAGCAAGTTAACAGCTACCTATCTCGTTGTGCCCTGACTACAAAATATATGTCGAAAGCAGGTGATTAATCTGTTTACCATATTCTTGTACCCTTTTTTAGATTGCATTTCATAAACTAGTTATTTGTTTTCAACAGCACGTGTGGACATGCTTACACTGAATGCATTGGGGTAGAACCACAAAAAGAGGGCCTCTCTACACCAAGCACTGTCCACTAGATATGTAAAGGTAAGTCTGTATTTGTGGTTTTGTTGTGTCATGTATTGACACATGTGTTGTTCACTTGGCTTGTTAATCCTTAAGGGTTTTAACCTGATTATTGTATAACACTATTTATCAGACACGTCAAAGACTCCTGGACGAGACTGCAAGGCTAGCTGAGCTAAAAACAGAGCTACATTGCTCAGATGATGAAATGACATCACAGTGGATCTCTGAGGTGATTGAATGGGCAGCTGGAGGTAAGCAAGACCAGATAACAGAAATCAGTTCAGAGAGTGCACATCGCATGTTTTACACCCAAGTTGTATTAAAATGGATTTTATGTATAGAACAAAAATAGTCCTGTGTTCTGTTATATTGAATTTACTGTAACTTTTATTTATATAGAGACACCAAATGCACCTCATACCACTGAGGGCACCACACAGAGTGAACTTCAGCAGTCCAGTGTGGGGCTCTACCTTAGTGTCAGGCAACGGAAACAAAGCCTCTACCGTCAGAATGGTAAAACAATAAAACAAGTTCATAAAATCAATCTACTGTATTTAATAATGTTAACATGCCAACAAATGCATGTACTTGCAATTCATAAATTCTAACTGTCCATTACTTAAACTGCCAATTAGATTATGATAATCTAGATAGTGTTCTTGCTCTTAATGTCTGTTTAGACAGCAGCAAGTTTCGCCACCGCCTTCGAAGAAAACTGGGAGAAGACAAAAAACTGCTTCTTCAGGAGATGCAGAGGTACAATGGACTAGTACCAGACTCTGCAGCAGTTGATGTGGCTGCTGTGGAGAACACATTTACTGGAGAGAGCACTGTGTCCCCTCAGTGGCCATGGGAGGTTCATGGCAGTGGTAAATCAGTTTTGTAAAGCTTCATAAGAATTAATTTTGAGTTCTTGTACTTAGAGTATACTGAACTAAATCATGCTAATAACATATTAAGCGCTTTAACATCCATTAGGTTTGTGGCTGTATTTTAATTTTACTGTTGTGTTCAGAAAACATCACAATCAAGAAGAGATTGTACGACCAAGTGATGTTAACAATGCGACTGGAAGAGGAAAAGAGCATTTTGCTTTTGGAGATGGTGCAACATTGCACATGGTTGCAGAAGCAGACAGAGGAGCTGAAGAACAAGGTGGCTGAGAATGGTAAGATGAAACAAAAATGTATTCATTGAAGGAATTGCTTTCAAGATTAAAAGAAGTAAGCCGAAGTCAGTGTCAGTCACAGAAGACAGACATCTTACTGTGGAATGCGTCTATAATGTGTCTTGTGTCCTTTGAAATGTAGACCAGGGCAACGAAGGACTTTGCTCTATCTTCAAAAAACAACTGTCCGAGCTGTTGGAGCAGTTGCAAGTGGTCCTCCAACAGTACAAGACTGCTTTAGGTCCTGAGGCCTCTGTCCATCTGCACATTGAGGAGGAGGAAGATCAAAGTGCCCTCAGCAGTCCAGACAGCAGTGAAGATGAAGAGGATATCACAATTTAGGTAATTTACTCAAGTATGTACTGTATACTAGTGTTTGTTTTGCAAACCTATACCTGTAAATGATTTATACAGCTTCATTCTAGACTTTACCTTCTGTTACTGTGTTATTTTTTTTCACAGATTGATGCTGCATGACGGACTAGACTCCGCACTGCCAGACCCATCAATCACATATCCATGGACACATAAAAACACGATAGAAAGCACACAATAAGAATTACAAAAAACACAATAAGATCATAAAAGTTGTAGTGATAGTTTAAACTCCAATGCAGAACACCAACTGACAGAGGCATGAAGGAGTTCTTGTGTTGGGTGGTAGCTGGAACTGAGGCACTCAGAGTAGGAGAGTGATTTAAAAAGCCTTTTTTGCAGCATGGCCATACAATTTAAAAACAAGCCAACATGTTGCAGCCACAGGCCTTCATCAGGGCTGATATAAAATGGCCACCCTTATGTAACCTCCTATATATAGGGAAAGGTCACATGTCTTGGCGGGCCTTATAGTAGAAACACAGATTGTGGTGTTACCAGTAAAATACAATTACATCCACATTAAAACGGACATGAAAGAAGAACAAATTAAAAAAAATACAAGCAAACAACAAAAGAGAACAATTCAAGCACTTTAAATCATCAGGTTAGTTAATAAGGGTTTCTCATTCAGGAAGCTGAAGGAAGACACATATTGGCCAAGCTGAATCCCGCCTAGATCAAAGGAAAGGGGAGAAGTCGAGTTCACCATTTAGGGCTGGGTATTGTGCTAGCTTTCAGAGTATATATCCAAAAGGATTTTCTCTGTAAGAGCCTCTCCTTGCTGAACTAGCTATATGCTCTATGCCCGAGATCTTCAAGGTTTTACAGCTGCTGTGATTGGTCTCGTGATGTAAAGCCATAGGATATTGGGGGTTGCCTGTCCTAATGGCCTGTTTATGTTCAGCTAATCGTACCTTCAATTTACGTTTCGTTCTCCCAATATAAAATCAGCCACACAGGCATTCCAGTCTGTACGCAACAAACGTAGTGTTGCAATTTATAAATGATTTAATATCATATCTGTAACCTGAAGTAACGTCTGTGAAGTGGTTGGCATTGATCATATAATCACAATGATTGCAATTGCCACATTTGTGATTCCCTGTTCTCATATTGAGCCATGTTTTTTGGGGAGCTGAAGTAAGATGACTCATCACCAGTTTATCATTAAGTTACCAGTTTATTAATTCTACTATAAGGCCTGCCCAGACATGTGACCTTTCCCTATATGTAGGAGGTTACATATGGACAGCCATTTTATATCAGCCCTGATGAAGGCCTGTGGCTGTAACGCGTTGACTTGTTTTAATTTGTATGGCCATGCTGCAATAAAGACTTTTTAAATCACTCTCCTACTTGGAGTGCCTCAGTTCCCGCTATTACCTAGTATTTGGATCCTTACACTGAAGAGGACCAGAAGTAGAGACAAAGAGACTAACTTACAAACAACTGATACCCATGCAGCACTCAAGGCATGTTTTTGATTGAGTTCTTGTATTGGTTTAATCTGGACCTCTGAGCTCAGTATCTCCTGCCTGATGGTAACAGCTCAGACTGTGAGTGTAGAATATGGGATGAGTCCTCCTGGATTCTCTTCACCTGTTCCAACACACACCTTTCAGAGACTGCAGATTGTAATGATCTTCAAGGCCAATCATTTTCATGGCTGTTTGAACCAGGTGCATTAGCTTTGATTTAGCAGGGAGGTTCTCAAACCAAACAGTCATACCGTATCTGATTACGCTCTCACACACAGCCTGATAAAATAAAACATAATTCTCTGCTCAACTCTGTACAGTTGCAGTCTCCTTAGAAAGTACAATCTTACGTTTAACTGGGTGTTAGAGAAAGGGGAAATGCCAGGATCATGGAGAGAAGCCATAATTTCAGTGATTCCGAAGGAGGGAAAAGATAAACAGGACTGCTCTAGTTATAGACCGATCAGTGTCCTCAACCAGGACTACAGACTATTTACAGCCGTTCTAGCCAGGCGCCTGGAAAGAATACTGCCTGGCATTATTCATATGGACCAGACTGGTTTTATAAAAGGGAGACAGATGCATGACAATATTAGGCGCACCTTACATGTGATGCAATATGTAACCCAAAATAAGGTAGAGGCAGCGATCGTGGGTCTAGACGCAGAAAAGGCGTTTGACTCGGTTGGGTGGGCTTTCTTATATAAGGTGTTGGGAAAATTTTGTTTCAGTGAAACATTTATTAAAGTTATACAAGCCCTGTATGATAAACCAACGGCTAGGGTTAAAATCAATGGGAGCCTCTCGAGATCTTTTACTTTGGGACGCGGATGTCGTCAGGGCTGTTCAGCGAGTCCTCTTCTTTTCGCAATATTTCTGGAACCATTAAGTTGTTGGATAAAACAAAATGATGCCATAACGGGTATAGATGTGGGGGGAGGGGTACAAAAGTTAGCCTTATTTGCAGATGATTTATTAGTTTATTTGTCGAGCCCAAATACATCCCTGCCTGCACTTATGGCTACTCTTGGAGAATATGGACGTATGTCGGGTTATAAAATAAATGTACAAAAGACTCAGGTGATTACTTTTTTCTATGACCCAAGCCGAGCTATAAGGGACGACTATAACATTAACTGGGAGGCTACGTCGATACAATATTTGGGAGTTACTTTGCCTCGGGAATTGGATCAATTAAAATCCAGTAATTATGAAAAGTTGATTAATAGGATTAAATCAGATATTAGTAGGTGGAATTTGATACCCTATACGAGTATTGTACAGAGAGTGGAGGTCATTAAGATGAATGTACTGCCAAGGCTTCTGTACCTGTTCCACAGTCTACCTGTGGAGGTGCCAGATACAGATTTCAAGGAATGGGATAAACTGATTTCTAGGTACATCTGGCAAGGACGGAGACCTAGGATCAGGTTCAAGACACTGCAGTTGCCTAAGAACAGGGGAGGATTAGCACTCCCGTGCATGAAAAGTTACTATCAGGCTGCCCAGATAAAAACTTTGCTACATATATTTGACCCTTCCTACTCAGCAAGGTGGAAGGACATTGAGGCCGGCACGACGATTAGGGTTCCGATACAGGCGATGATAGGGGACAAAAATTTAGGTAAACATATCAAGGACGGGGCAAACCCTTGGTTCAAAGTTTCGGGAAAATATTTGGTTTGAAGTAATTGAGAAGTTCGGATTGAAGAATCAATGTAAACTACTGCGGTGGATTGGTCATGATTCCGAATTTCAACCCAATAGAATGGATGGGACCTTTGGGAATTGGGCAAGGGGACCTAAAATTTTTGGCGAGCTCCTTCAAAAAGGGAAGATTAAAAGTTTTCAAGTGTTGAAGGGTGAATTTACGCTAATGGATCGGGATTTGTTCAGGTATCTGCAGTTGCGGCATTACCTTGAGCATATACTCAGGGTAGAGGTGGGAGGGGGGGAATCAGCACTCATCAAGATGTTTCTTAAATCGTATGAATCGGGACTGGGGAGAAGGCTGATTTCGAACCTGTATAAAGGGTTGGAGGATTTAAAGGGTAATAACACAAGGTACATAAAGGAGAAATGGGAGAGGGAGGCAAATATGATTTTATCTGTGGATGACTGGGAAGAGATTGTTGGGCAGCAGTGGCGATCAACTTGCTCTCTGTCTTGGAGAGAACACGGATGGAAAAACGTTATCAGGTTCTTTAGAACGCCAGCACAGGTGGCATATCGCGACACAAAATGTTGGCGACTATGTGGGGCTGATAAGGCAGACCATTTTCATGTGTTTTGGAGCTGTCCCTCCATCAGCGGGTACTGGCGGGAGGTTAAGAAGGGTATGGATAAGGTATTGAATGTAAATGTTCCACTTAATTTTAAGGCGTTGTACCTGGGGAAATTGGACATAGATTTACAAAGATTTGGGGACAAGCAAATGTACAGATTAATGATGGTTGCAAGTAAGAAAGCACTCACCAGAAAGTGGTTAAAGACTGAGGTACCGACGGTTGATGACTGGATTAATGTTATGCTCACTGTGTATGGGATGGAAAAATTATCTTTCTCCCTTCGACTGGAAGCAGACAAGTTTGAAAGGATATGGCAAAACTGGCTGGAATATGTTAGACCGTTGAGGTCAGATTTTATCTAATGAGTTCAGCAGGGATTAGAGCTGGAAGGAAGAATGACACCCTTGGTTCATAGCTACAGGACTTAAATTGTGTGTGGGGTTTATTTTGTTGTGTGGTGATTTATTTATTTTTTATTTTTTATTTTATTTTACTTTACTCTTGTGAACTTTCTGATGCCTGTGATTAACATAATCTGCACTCTGACTAGGTTTATACTGTGTGCGAGAGAGTGATGTATGGTCACATTGTGGTGATGTGTTGAATATATGCTGCTTTGTTTCAATAAAAAGAAAATTTAAAAAAAAAAAAAAAAGAAAAAGAAAATGCAGGTGAAAGTTCCCGTGTGATAGGGAGTAGTTGCTCAGCTTAAAAAGTCCTTGACCCCTGAATGTACTGCACATACTGTATCAGCTGTACTCTCATATCCCTGGAGAGAGATGGAATAAAAAAACATTTCAATTTAGAAAGTACAATCTTTGGAGGAGTCTAGAACACACGCAGTCTACATGGGTGGTCCATGTTAAAGTTCTGTGTATGTGGAAACTAAGGTACTTGTAGGACTGGATTTGTGCAACTAGTTGGTTGTGGATGACAATTTTGCTTTGATCACAGACTCCTTTGGGATAGAAAATTATCTCCTCTGTCTTTTTAACATTTATTGTGAGATGATTGGTATCTCACCACTCAACAAACCTTTCCACTCCAGAATGATAAATGTTAGTGCTGTCATGCACCTGAAGTAAGCTCAGCGCTGCAGGGTCATCAGAGTATTTGAAATTATAATTCTGTGCGTGATTTGCTAAGCACTCATTTGTGAACCGTGTGAACAGAACTGGTGAGCTGACGCACCCCTGTGAAGCTCCCGTGCTTATGGTTTTTACCTGAGAAACACTATTACTGACCTTAAGTAGCTGAGTTGTGTTTGTTAAAAAGGAGTGATACCATCTTATAACTGAGGGGCTGACAGCCAGTTGTTTCAGTTTCTGAATCAAAAGATGTGGCTGAAGCGTGTTAAAAGCAGAGCTAAAATCAATAAAAAGCAGTCACCCCACTATCCTCACGATGTTGGCCTATATCTGCGTTTTACTATATTGCTAAGTTATACATACCATGTCCAAGGCAGTGTCTATAGTGTCCAGAAATAAAAATCACTGTGTGCACATGAATGGAGGTCATGCATTGTTTCTGTGTGTGTTACTTTGACACTTATTTAATATCATAAGTTTGTCTTAAAATGTATTATGGAACATTTAAGACATATAACTACAACTATCACTGAAACCCTTTCTGTCATCCTCCACTATGGACAAAGGGCAACCTTCAAACCGCCCCCTTGGGAGGGGTGAGACTGGCGATTGCACCAGACGTGACAGCAGCCGACAGATTTATTATGTTAGGTTATGGTTTAATAATCATTATGAATGAGGGTGAGTATATGGTGCTTAGTGTTTACAAAATCAACTTTAATATGTCTTTACAAATTAAAGTTGGTGATGTGTCTGATTGGAGCACAGCTGCTGACAGATGTACAGCTGTCAGTAAGTACATTTACATGCACAGTTTAGTCAGATTACAGCCATAGGTGACTATGCTACTCAATCAGACATTTTTTGGCCGAAGCGTGTCATACCCCGGTACGATAGGTGGCGCTGTACCCATTTCAACTAGTGGTAACAGAGTTACCTCCGGCTGACCTCTTTACGTCACCAGCTGCCTCAGCATTCAAGAAAAGATGACGTACGAAAAGCGAGACGAAGCTACAACTTTGTACATTTCATATATGGTGTACATGATAATTACACAAACTAGGGGCACAATGGCGCTCTTTCTTGCGGTGATTTCGGAGGAAAGACGCCGCCGCCGCCGTCCGTCTACTTCCGGCTCACGGCCCCGGGGAAAAAATCTCGCGCCTGCGCAGAACGCAAAATCCGATCCGATCTGATGGATCTGAGTGACAGTTTCCTCATCACTGAACGTGGGCCACAATCTGATCTTCAATCACTCACGTCGTGAGGACGGGACAAAGTCTCTAGGAAATATAAGGCGTAGGCCTGTCGCCTGTGTATATTGTGTGATTTTGTTTTCTCTCTTCATCCGTCTCGTTTTAGTTTTTGGCGGTGCGCACCCGGTGTTTCTCTCGAGCGAGACCTAGCTGTTTTGAAAACATGACAAAATCCTACCGCTAGGTTTTAAGGATAGGGAACACATATAATAGGTGAAATTTCATGCATCTTATTGACAACATGGTAAGATCATGTTTTTTTTTTAGATTTGGGCCTTCATCAGTGGCGCCCCCTATTGACACTGATTCGGTTATAGTAGTTTAGATCAAGAGCTTTCCAAAACTGTTGATCCCATATCTGTAGCACTTTTTGTTGCTGCTTTATAAGCCTTCAAAAACGTCCCAATTTCAAGGTTCAAAGGTCATTCCTGAGGAGAAGGAAACACCCACATGTCCCATTCTGAAATATGTTACTCCCTAGGTCAAGACCTTTCAAATGATGTCTTCATTGTTCACTTACGATAAAATTTCATTTTAATCTTGCTCCCAGCTAAACCTCTTTCAGGTGTACTTTCTCAGATGCCTTAGGGTCACAGTTAGATAAGATAAGCCCAACATTTTTTAAGGCCTAATTTAATGGCCAAATATGTTCAAGATATTGATGTTTGCCTTCCACACAGTCAGATTTTTCAATTTGGATCAGATAAGACCCAATCTTCCCCTACAAATAGCCTACATATTCTTGCAAATAAGCATATTTCCCCATTCCCTTAATATGGCTATAAACATAGCCTAGGCTATAGCTACTGCACCCTTTCCCACGCTGACAGGATAGATCAGTGGTTTCCAAACTTTCTCTACTGCGGGCCCCCCTTTGGCTCATTAGAATTTTCTTTTTGCAATGTCCAGCTTTGATGTGTATTTTGTATTGATTGCCACTGTGGTGAGCATTCAGGAACATTCTCGTCATTGATTAAAACCATTTATTGCAACAAAGTTATACAGTTAGACTTGGCACTGAAGGCTCCACTCTAGAATGAATGTGATTGGGTAGAGACTAATCAGCTGGCTGTCAGATGACAACAGCTGGGGGCCACTTATGACTTCAATGTCCTGCATGAATTTGCGCAAAGCTTCATTTATAGGAGATGATCATTTGTGGATCTGCAGGGGCGCATTGGTCCCGCGCCAAGGGATGACTGTTTGCAGAGTTAAGTTGCAGACCTAAGTGTATTCACGCTATAACTGACTATGTCATGTGTTACTGTCTGACTTCTTTGGGTGGAGGCTGGAACAGTGTGACACAAGTCAGGCCCGCGGGAACAATCAAAGCAGGGCCACTTGGACCAACAGGTCCAGTCAAGAATGTAGATGCCAGCAAGGGCTGGATATCAGCTGTGGACGGAACTGAACTGGGACACGGATGGAGTGCATGTGTGTGTGTTGTGAGAGAGGAGCAACGTTGAAACCCGCCTGTCACAGAGGAGAGAAGAAAAATGCAATGAAACTAACTATAGCAACTTCTGGCATTGGCATCTCCATAGCAACAGTGCCTCAGGTACTGCAGTATTTGCCTTACCAAAAATGACAAAACTGTGAGAAATATAATAGAAATGCTTTACCATGACATCAGCAAGGGTCAAACAAATAATAGCCTCACATCATCCTTTTCCCATTTGTTAATGATCTTCATTTCTTTATGTATAGCCATGACGTTTTGTCAGCAACAAAGTTAACAACTTGTGTTTTTCCATATTGTGAAAGTAACCAACTTTAAAAAGCAATCAAAAATCAAGTCGTACATGTCAGACCTCATTACACCATATATTCCAACTTGGGCATTACGCTCCCAAAATTCAGGTCTCCTGATGGTTCCCAGGATTAAGAAGAAGTCAGCTGGCTGCAGGGCTTTTTCCTATCGGGCTCCTTTCCTCTGGAATAACCTCCCAGCTGACATCAGACAATCTGGCTCTGTTGACACCTTCTAAATCTAAACTCAAAAGTCACTTCTTCGATTTAGCCTTTAATTAGCCCTTGATATCAATTGTAAGCTTCTTCAGTGGGTCGGTGTCAGTCTCAATGAGTTCCTATAGTATTAGATTACACTGTGCTGCCGAGGAGAAACAATCTGTTTATTCTGATCAATATCGCATTTCTCAAACCTGTTTTTGTTTTCTGTTCCCACAAGCTGCAAGCTGTGTCACTCTCTATAGCTTTCTCCTCCTCCTCTTTTTTTTTTTTTTTTTTTTGAATTATTTTTATTCCGAATATGCAAAATGGAACACAGCTTCCTGATTGCTATTAAACAAATTATTTATACAACATAATATGGAAATGAAGATTTTGAGGAAGCAAAATAATAATGATAAAAAGTAATATAAATGACATATTCGAAAAGGAGTGAGAAGAAGTATAGCTTGTTAGCTCTCACCCCTTTGTCTAAATGAAATTAATATATATATATCTACATACATATATACACACCCACATATACATGCTTATATATATATATATATATATACATACACACAAAAATACACATACATACATACACACATACATACACACACACACATTCACATTCTCTGCCTCTCATCACCATGCCAATTAATAAGTGATAATCACCAATAATCATTAATGACCATTATCCATTGTACCCACTAAATAACATGTGTTTGTACATTTTCTTAAACTGGCTGATATTTGGACTTTGCTTGAGTCCCTCACTTAGGTTGTTCCATAGCTTGACACCAGAAATAGATATACAGAAACTTTTCAAGATTGTTCGTCTGTTTAATCTTTTGAAGTTATGTTCCCCTCTTAATTGATAACCTCCCTCCCGATTTCTAATTAAATTTTGTATATTTTTCTGGTAATTGTCTGTTTTTTGCCTTGCACATGATAATTGCTGTTTGGTAAGATACAATGTCAGTGAATTTCAGTAGTTTTGATTGTATATAGGTGGATTTGTATGTTCCAAGTAGCTGACCTTGTGAATAGTCCTTATTGCTCTTTTCTGCAGGATAGTAAGTGACCATAATGAAGTTTTGTAAGTGTTTCCCCAAATCTCAGCGCAGTAATGTATATTTGGCAAGACCAGTGAACAGTACAGTATGCAAAGAGAATTATGATCCAGTAATTGTTTTGCTTTGTGTATGACTGCAATGCTTCTTGAAACTTTGGACTGAACATGTTCTCTCTCCTACTTCTCTTTCTCCTCCTCCCCTCTTTCTTTCAGGCTCCCTTCTGATGGACCACGGCCCCCTGGGACCATCTACCGTTCCGGGCTCCAGCTGCCTTGAAATACTGACTGATCTGGATCGTCACACCTCGGGCTCTGCTGGATCATTGCTCTCCTCTGCTTCACTATCTCCTCATATCTATATTTCTGTTAACCTTGATCCCTCTCTCTGTCTATTACTAATGATCTTGTGTGTCCTGCCCTCTTCCAGGTCATCATGGTGGACAGGAGGTCGTGTGGCTCAGGCACCACTTGGTGATGCCTCGTCCTGCTCGGTCGTCTCCTGGATCCACTCACTTTACATATAACTTGTATCAGACTTTCTGTTAATGTACATTGTAAACTGTGATTTGTTGCTCTTTTCTGTACACGTGACATCTATTGCATGTCTGTCCGTCCTGGAAGAGGGATCCCTCCTCTGTGGCTCTTCCTGAGGTTTCTTCCATTGTTTTTTTTTCCATCAACATGTGAAGTTTTTCCTAACTCAAATCGAGGGTCTAAGGACAGAGGATGTTGTTCACTGTACAGATTGTAAAGCCCATTGAGGCAATGTGATTGTGATTTTGGGCTATATAAATAACATTGATTTGATTTGATTTGATTCAAGAACATGAAATCAAGTAATACGTCAGCTGTGATATAATAAAAGTGAGGTGTATGTGGAGTTTTCCATCTTATCTCAATTTGAAATAAACATTACCTTAAATACAAGATAGAAACCTAATGACATATATGCTCCAACCAAAATATTCACATTGACACAAAAAAACATTCACATTACACATTTTTATTTTTAAACAACTTGAAGAGAATCCTTTGGCTGCCAGGAAGGGGCCCACTCCTTGCCACTGAAAACAGGTAAGAAATGTTCTTTTTGTTACTGGTGCTTGCTGAGTATTTCTAATAAGCTTCACCTTCTAACATGTGTCAAGCACAGAACCTACAGAATATTCTAGGGATGACCTCAAACAGTCAATGATTCGATTCGGAGAGGTCTGATTTGACTATCAACCTTGTCGTCCAATTGTCGAAAAATGTGGTTTTGAAAAAAAGATTGTACCATTCTGAATAAATAGGGGTGTTCCCTGTTGCTGAACATCTGATTTTACATTACATTAGCTCTTAGCTCTGGAGCGGAAAAAGAAGCAAATGAGATCATGAATCAATGACGGAAAAACAATATGATTCGACTATAAGTCATCTATAGAGCAAATCTGATGAATCAGATGAAACTATGAAAATCCTTAGTCGAGGACACCCCTAGAATATTCCACATATAACTATTTCATTTCCACCTATGAAATACCACTGCTGTTTTGAACAACGAAATCATTCTAAGCAACTGAGTACATAATAAAGCAGTAATAAACTACAAGTAAAAGGGATATTCCGGCGTAAATTTAACCCATGGTCCAACGCACCGTGACTCCGACTTAGACCCCCCCCCTCAAAAGATGAAGTCTGCTAACCGCTAGCTTCTCTAGTTGTATCAACTTTAGCAAAGACAGCACCATAACAAACAGTGCAGTCCATTTCTTCATGCATAAACCTTGATCAAAAAGCCACTCATAGCCACAAATAATGCTCAGAACAGCACCAAACGTCATCAGCAGTACAAACAGGGTCCCAGCACATAGGAGGCATCACACATCTGTTAGCTTTGCCTGGTTTCTATTGAAAAGAGACCGAAACAACTCAACCACTCTCCTCCAGTTATACATGCAGCAACTTTCCGCGTCCAGCATAGCGTCTAGTCAAGTGGTCATGTGTGGTCACTGCCTGCCAGTGGCCGCTGAAACTGAATGTCTGTGCTGCCAGGAGGACTCGGACGTGTTTTGTCAGTGCTTGGACGCTATGCTGGACGCGGAAAGTTGCTGCATGTATAACTGGAGGAGAGTGGGTGAGTTGTTTCGGTCTCTTTTCAATAGAAACCAGGCAAAGCTAACAGATGTGTGATGCCTCCTATGTGCTGGGACCCTGTTTTTACTATTGATGAAGTTTGGTGCTGTTCTGAGCATTATTCGTGGCTATGAGTGGCTTTTGGATCGAGGTTTGCGCGTGGAGAAATAGACTGCACTGTTTGTTATGGTGCGGTCTCTGCTAAAGTCGCTACAACTAGAGAACCTAGTGGTTAGCAGACTTCATCTCTCGAGGGGGGGGTCTAACTCGGAGTCACGGTGCGTTGGACCATGGGTTAAATTTACGCCGGAATATCCCTTTAAGTACTGCAGAGGCCTATAGAGGCAGAGATTAAGCAAAATTGCAGAATTACATACCAAACTGGACAGGGCTCCCACTCCACCAACATCTCTGCTTTGCCCTGTAAAGACAGTAAAGAACAACAAAAAAGAAAGACATCGATCATTATTCTAAAAGGCATCAAACCCAATCTTACGAATCAGCTATTATCTGTGGTTGCAGTCACTGAGTTTTGTTGGTGCACTGGGACTTTCCTGAAATTTACATTGTTTCATAATGATATGTTCAGTATAAACTGTGTTTTAATCTGTGATTCAAAAAGACCCTACAAATGATATACACAAGGATGTTTCTAGAACTGACAGTGAATTTCAACAAAAAAGTATTGTTTGTTTTTGCAGGGACAGTACATGATTACAATTAATTGCAACAGAGTTAGCTAATTTTACATGGGTGTCTGTCTACCCTGTCTAACCTTTCTCACTCTCTCTCTCTTTACTCTCCTGATGGGAAAAGTCTCAAGACGAGCATGGTAAGAGCAATCTGTGAACATAAAAACATAGCTGTTGTACATTTTCTTTAGATTAGGAGCAACAAAAAAAATACAACCATGAAGTCTTGAGTGGTATGCAAGCCAGAATGGTTATATAATGCTTAGCATGTTATACCATAACTACAAAAGTTCTCTCGCCAAAAAGCAACCGAGGCTTTATTTGGGAATGAATATGAGTCAAACCTTTGTGTAAAAGCATAATTACGACGACCTGACAGGCCTCTTGAGGAGCGGTCCACCATTACTCTCCTGCCTGTCAGGTCGCACTCAGGGATCAACAGTTTTTGCCTGCCATGACGGCGACGCACAGGAGCTGCAGCAGCTAACGTGAGTAGTTCAAAAACCTTCTTTTTCATAAACTCTGTGTACACAGACAATGTTCTCTATACTCGTGTTCATGAGTAGAGACCCTGGTGATGCTACGAGCAAAGTTTCATGTTGTGTCGAGCCTTCTTAGTGTTCTAAAAATAGCGATTTTGATGCTAGCGTATCATGCCCCTAGCTCTCCCGTTCAAAATTATCGTGCCCAAAACCGAAACTACGGTAAATCTTATAAGTGCCTCTTTCGTCGTAATTATGCCTTTACACGAAGGTTTGACTCGTATTCAATCCCAAATAAAGCCTCGGTTGCTTTTTGGCGAGAGTTTCGCTTTAAGCCTGATGGATTTCCTGTGTTTTCTGTTAAAAATCATCTCTCATAAAAACATACAACTATTTGGCAAATAATGTGAGGAAAATGATCAAAGCATCAACCCCTGTAATTACATGTACTTCAGCCAGGACCACTTCAGTCCAAGAAACTTAATTACAATTGCAAAATGTAATTTTGGTGGCATGGCTTTTTCTGGGACCTCCCTGCCCTTCCACGCGCCTATGTGGAAGACATGAGGCAGGGAGAGCAGAGTCAGCAAGACCCCCAGAACAGAGCAAGCACCAATGACCCAATTATGACATTGGTAAGTCAGATCCAAATGAGAAGGAAGAGCTGGGGAGGAGGTGGGTTGTAAAGCAGCAAGCTGAGGAAGCAGCAGAAGCAGATGGCCGACCGATGCAGTTTAAATAGAGCGCCCAGTTGAATGAGAAGGAGGAGATATGGTCCGCTGACAAGGAGCTTGCCTATCACAGCCAGCTAGCTGATATGAGCCTGTCCAACATGGCCTGCCCACATCAGCTGATGAGGTGAGCAGCACAGCTTGACTATGTGGCCTGCCTGAACTAAAGCTACACTCAATGTTTGCAACTATATGTGCAGTGGCACACAGTGTATGTTTTCTGAGTAAGTCAACCAGTAAATCATTATCCAAGTTCCTGCCAAAGAGATTTCTTGTGAATATGCAAAATTATTAAATGATTGGTTTGTGCTGTAAGGATAACAAACAGGAAATTAATTTAAACTTACTTTTTTGTAGCTTCTTCCTCTCTGGCATATGCCTTGTTGCCACTGCAATATTAGATTATAGTTCACTCATATATCCTTTAAAAGATGACACTATTCCTTCTTAATTGTATGTAATGTATTAATAAACAATGATAATGAGATTCAGTAATCAACAGATATGAGATTAGCAATGTAAATTATTGAAAATACCCTATAAACATTAGTACATACCTGACTTTTTACCCATGTCGGTCTGCTCTGCCTGTCCCTCCATGTCGGTCTGCTCTGCCTGTCCCTCCATGTCGGTCTGCTCTGCTTGTCCCTCCATGTCGGTCTGCTCTGCCTGTCCCTCCATGTCGGTCTGCTCTGCCTGTCCCTCCATGTCGCTCTGCTCTGCCTGTCCCTCCATGTCGGTCTGCTCTGCTTGTCCCTCCATGTCGCTCTGCTCTGCCTGTCCCTCCATGTCGGTCTGCTCTGCTTGTACCTCCATGTCGGTCTGCTCTGCCTGTCCCTCCATGTCGGTCTGCTCTGCTTGTACCTCCATGTCGTCTGCTCTGCCTGTCCCTCCATGTTCGTGTTGCTTGGCCCTTCCAGTGGGTCACAAGGTGTGAGGTGCAGTGTGATTAGCTCCTCATTCACATGTGGATCCTGGTTCCAACCTGTGCAGTTAAACAAGTTGTCAAATCTCAACAAGATTTGTGTTCACTTTAGATTACAGGAAATTTGTGAGTCTCCTGGATCTATTCAATTTCAGCAAATCTATACTGTATTTAATTCCTTGTGACTGTATTTATAACTCAGAATATTATCATATGGTTCAGTTAATTAAAATATTATTTTATTTCTCTGTAACAGACCATTGCTATCACTGCTGTTCTTTTTTTTTTAATTAAATCTTTATTTGGGAAGGACATGTAAAACATCAGCATACCACTGTGGTGAAAATATAAACAGATGACCTTCCGGTTTTGTTCTTTTGAGTCCAGAAAAGGCACAAGTCCAGTCATCCAGACGCACGAGTCCCAAGGAGCATATTCATGGGACGTGAATCAAACTGTACTTGTCCTTGGTAAAGCTTCCTCACCTCAAGAAGCTTAAATTTCACAGCCTTTATGACAAAATAACATCAGTGGAACTGCATTGTCTTCTTAGAAACAATATTGACAGTTTGCCTGGTATAGACAGAACCAGATAAAATTCACATGCAACTCTTGAAAGAGCTCTAAAACAGCTTAATTGAAATCAGAACATTTTACTGAACTATGTACACGGGCCAGGGGGTCGCCTGCCGCTGCTGACGTTGGAAGAATCAACAATAACCAGTCCAAAATTAAACAGTTAAATTATAAAACAATCTTGCCAATGGGATCAGATAAAATCTGCTCTCATAGGGGCTATGAATAGGATCCAGTTGTGCCAGATTTGATAAAATTTCTCCTTTTGGATCCTAAGCTGATAGGTCAGTTTTTCCATCCTAAATATCTCTCAAGTGATTTCAATCCAATCATCCAGGGTAGGTTGGATCAAGCTTAACCATCTCCTTGTAATTGCTTTCTTACTTGCCACCAAGAGTAATTGTAGCAGCTTTATTTCACTCCTACGTTCCAAAAAAGGGACGAGGCCCAGGTACAAAACATCAAAATTCAGAGGTATTTGAGTATTGAAAACCTTGTTTAAGGAAGCCTGAAGACCCCTCCATAAGTCTCCAATCTAGGACATTCCCAGAAAATATGAAAATGGTTAGCAACAGTCGAGCCACATTGTCTCCAGCATGGCATATGTACACCCTTATACCTCTCCTGATATGGTGTCCTGAAGTATCTAATGATATTCTTCCAGCAGTGCTCTCTCCAGCTCATGGAGCTGGATGTTGACCATTGGAAGGACCATATACTGCCCCACGCCTCATCTGAAATCTTAATCCCTGATTCCCTTTCCAATTTACTTTTAATGTATAAAGTATTGTTATCATTAGCATGGGAAAGAACTGTCTACAGCTTTGAAATGGAACCAGAGGGGGCCACGGCCGCAGCATTTTTCAGAATGTGGAAGAATTCTGATTCAACTTCTGTAAGATCAGTCAGTTTACATTCATGGACAATATATGATCGTAATTGTAGGTATCTATGAAATTCGTTTCGTGCCAGGCCATGTTGGTCCCGCAAAGCCTCAAAGCTGCGCACATTGTTTCTTTGAGAGAGCGAAAGGAGTGTTGTGAGTCCGTGCCCCGTCCATGACCTGAAGCTGGGATCAAGTCTGTTAGGAGCAAAATCTGAGTCATTAGCAAACCATCTGAAAATTCTTAACATTCTATATATCCCACACATGTTAATGACCTTCCGCCAGACTTGGAGGGTGTGGGTCAACCAGGGGTTCCCCAGCTTTTCCACATAGCACATTAGACTCTTGTCCGCTATTATAGCTTGGATGGGGAACCGACTACACAAACTGGCTTCCATCTCCTTCCATCTAGCAGTATATGCTTCATTGCACCAGTATAAAAGCGGAGTTATTTGTGTGGTATAATAATAGTTCTTAAGACAAGGGAGACCCAGCCCTCCCTTCCCTTTGGAAAGTTGGAGGGTGGCATATTTGATCCTTGGTTTCCGACCCTGCCAGATAAATCTGGAGATCCATTTGTCCCACTCCTTGAATTGATTTTCATTCACCTCTATTGGTAAGCTTCTGAAGAGGTAGAGAAGTCGGGGGAGGACGTTCATCTTAACTGCACTTATCCTAGAACTAAGGCTCAAAAAGGGGATCAGATTCCATCTGTGCAAGTCAGCTTTTATACTCGAGGATATTGGCTCATAGTTGGCCCGGAAGAGCGCCGAGAGGTCACGAGTCAGATGTATCCCCAAATATTTAATATTCTCCTTATCCCACTTTACATTAAATTTATTACGAAGAGTTGCAGGTGCTACAAAATTGAGTGTCATCACCTGAGTTTTTGAAATGTTGACTTTGTAGCCAGATAACTTCCCAAAGTCAGTTAAAGTTGACATCAATTCCCCGAATGACCCCTCCGGCTCCCCCAGGCAAACCAGCACATCATCAGCGAACATTGCTACCTTATGTTCGATTCCTGAAACCACAATACCCTTGATATTCTGATTTTGTCTTATTAGTTGACCCAACGTTTCTATAAATAAGTCAAAGAGGAGTGGCGAAATTGCGCAACCCTGTCTGCACCCACGTCTCAAATTAAAGGCCTCAGATAAATCCCCATTGACTTTGATGCGGGCTAAGGGCCTATCATATAGTGCCTGGATTACTCTAATAAATTTGTCCTGAAAACCAAATTTCCCCAGCACCTTGTACAAGAATGCCCATCTAACAGAGTCGAAAGCTTTCTCGGCGTCCAGACTCCCTATAATTGATTGAGTTTTGTTCTGTTGTATTTGACTTAAGATGTGTAATATTCTCCTGATATTATCTGTTGTTTGTCTGTGATGAATAAATCCAGTCTGGTCCAAATTGATGAGGTCAGGCAACAGCTTCTCCAGTCTACGGGCAAAAATAGAGGTGAACAATTTGTAATCTAAATTAAGGACACTGATCGGCCGATAGTTCCCACATTCTCGTCTATCCTTCCCGTCTTTCGGGATAACTGAGATCGTTGCTTCCCTCCACGAAGGCGGGATTTTTCCCTCCTGTAGGATATAGTTAAACGTCATTAATAGTAGTGGAACAAGTTCTGATCTCAGGCAACGATACCACTGAGCACCATAGCCATCCGGCCCAACTGCCTTTCCTGGTTTTAATCTGGTGATAGCTGCGTTAATTTCCTCCACGGAGATTGGTCTTATCAAGTTCTCATTTTGAAAATCTAAGAGTGATGGTAGATCCAAAGAGCCAAGAAAGGCATCAATGCAGTCCTCCTCAGAAGCAGTAGGTTGTGAATATAGATCCCTAAAGAAGACCTCAAAACATTTCTGAATCCTTTCTAATTTAGTTTCCAATATATTAGTTTGGGGGTTCTTAATTTGGTATATTGTACTTTCTTCCTGTTGTTTACGTAATTTGTAGGCCAGGTATTTAGCCGATTTCCCTCCCACCTCATAGTATTTCTGCCTCAAGAAAGTTAAACTCTTCTGGGCCTCCAGTGAATAGATTTGATTTCACCCTGTATTTTCCTGATTTCCTGCTTTACATTGGAGTTTGGGCTATTTATATCTTCTTGTTGTTTCAGCTTTAAACTTATCTGAAGGTCTGTTAATCTTTGCTCTTTAGTTCTCTTTAAGTGGAGGTAATAGAGATTAATTTACCTCTCATTACCGCTTTAAGCGTATCCCATAGGATAGTTGGCGATACATCCCCTGTGTCATTAATCTCTAGAAACTCTTTTATGTCTTCCTTAATTTTAGATACAATAGCAGGGTCATTGAGTATATGTGAGTTAAGTTTCCACAGAGTGTTTCGTTTTTTCTTAGCCACCTGGAGAGACAAAATGATGGGACTATGATCCGACAAATCCCTCGTTAATATGTCACATTCTCTAATCTTACATCTGTCCACATTAAACATAAAAAAGTAATCCAGCCTGGCATAAACTCTGTAAGAGCCTGAATAGTGCGTGTAGTCTCAGGTAGATGGGTATAGCTCTCTCCATACATCTATTATCCCCATTTCTACCATATAAGAATTAACTTTCCTTATGAGTGGGTTACTTTGATTAGATGGATTAGATGAGTCCAGACCAGGATTGAGCCTAAAATTAAAGTCCCCCCCACAGATAACCGTGCCCTGAGAGTCCACCATTAAGTCAAAAATATTTCTGTAGAACAACCAATCACTCCCAGGTGGGGCATATACATTTAATATTGTGATTTGAGACCCCTCTATCCTTCCCGTTACCTTGACGAATCTGCCTTCATCATAACCGAATTCTGAGATATGTTCGTAGTTAAGTGCACCAGAAATAAGTATAGCCACTCCCCTCTTATGTTTAGAATTCACAGATGAGAAGAATACATATTTGAAACCCTTTCTTTTCAACCTTAGATGGTCCGTTTGGCTCATGTGTGTCTCCTGGAGCAGGGCGATCTGGGCCTTTTCTTTCTTTAGTTTAGACATTATCTTACTCATCTTAATCACATTCAAGATCCCGTTTACATTGAAAGAAATAATTTTCACTGGCTCATCTTGCATGTAGTAGTAATAACTGGCAGCACGACATATCCCTGACAGCAGCAGGCAAACCCCCTTAGAAAAACAACAAATGAGAAAAGAAAAAATAAAAAGTAAAAAACAGAAACAGAAAATTCTGTGCGTAATTGGAACATAAATGCACCTGACCACACTTCCAGCAGTGAAACACCTCCACTGCTTCCCTTAGTCCTAGAAGGAAAACCCCTTTTCCCTCCCTGAGTCAGGGGGCCTTCCACTATGATGGCGCCCTCAGCAGAGAGACACCCCATTACTTTTAACTCGACAAAAATTATATTTTACCAAGTCGTCCATATCATACTTATATAACCATGTACTAGTTCTCTTCTCGTCTGTATACTTGCAGCCTCTCCTTGAAACCTGCAGCTCCTCGGGTCTGCCGCGTCCGCCGACCCCCAGCCTCCCGCCACGACGACCATCTCTGTAGTTTCTCTCTTAGTGTTGCTGGTGGTTTAATCACTTTCACCGGGAGCCCCGGCTCGCCAGATCCGCTGTCGCCTCCTCCACCGTATTATAAGTCTTCGCTCCTTCTTCGTAAAATACCTTCAGGCGGGCTGGGTACAGGGTCCGGAACCGCAGACTCTTTTCTTTCAGGATCCTCCGCGCCTCTGCATACTCCTTCCTCATGGCCATAATCTCCGGCGGGTAGTCGTGGTCGAGGTTAATCTTGCTGTTGTTCCATGTAAAACCTTTCTTCTGCCACGCCAGCTTAAGCACTTCTTCTTTAACGGTGAAGCATAGGAATTTTACCAGGACCGACCTGGGCTGTGACCTGTCTGGTGGAGGGGAAGATGGCGCCCTGTGTGCCCTCTGTATCTGTAGCGCTGTTGAGGAGGGGATGTTGAGATTCTCTCGGAGTAACTTCTCCACAAAATGGGTCATGGATTGTGAACCTGATTCCGCTCCCTCCGGGACCCCGTACAGTCTGAGCGTCTCCCTCCTCGAGTATGCCTCCAACGCTGTCAGTTTTAGTTGAAGTTTTTCCTGTGTTGTTATCATCTCGGATAGTATGTCCTCCGTATTTTGGAGCTTATCTTCATGCCCAGCGACCCTGGCCTCCATTTCGTTGAGCCTCGCGTTGGTTTTATCCAGCTCCCCTCTGATGACCTGAAGTTGTGTTTTCGTGTCTTTCCGAAATTCTTTCACCTCTTTCCCCACGCCTCTTAGTTCTTCCAGAATCAGCATCAAGCTTACAGGTTCGTTCTCATTCTCTGTCCCACCGCCATCGTAGCTAGGAGCGGGGGAGGCGGCCTGGCTTGCCCCGGGAGGGCTAGCGCTAGCGCTAGCTTCTTCTGTTAGCTGCATCTCGCCGTCTTCAACTTGTTCGGTGTTTAGCTTTTTAACTCTCCTATTTTTTTTGGACGTCATTAGCTGGTTCAAGCATTCGCCTTGGGGCAGTTTTAAACACTTCTCGTCGAGAGCTCCCTTACTAAGCCGCCATCCCCTCTAAACCGGAACCGGAAGCCATCACTGCTGTTCTTAGTGTATAAAGGACCATATCCAGCCACTTTGTGTCAGGGTCTTGCATCACCCTGTCAGGGTTTTTTCCACAACAATGACTTTACATACTTTATGGTCAGCGTCCTGTTCTGAAAGCTGATGCTAACAGACTCAATAAACTCATCAGGAAAGCTGCTCCTGTCCTAGGAGTGGAACTCCAGTTCGCTGTGAGAGAGGAGGATGCTGAGCATCATGAACAATTTCTCTCACCCCCTGTATGCCACACATGCACATGACTCTAACTATTATTGGCATTTACTCCATTCACACTATAATAAACTAATCATCTGGCATGAAAATGTCCTTTGGGATTGAAAAAAGTTCGATCTCATCTTATTTTATCTGTAATATTGTTTATACAGGACAATGACAGAGTACTCATAAGATTGACTCAAAAATGGCATCAAGCGAAACTAAACTATTTAGTTCACACTAAGATGTGTCCGGTGAAGGAGCACTGCAATTTTGTCACTTTATACTTTGACATGGACAAAGGAGACAGCGACGCCAGACAGCCAAACATTTTACAGGAGGAAACTGATGTTTTGGTCCGGGAAGTCCAAGCTCACAGTAACTGAATATATGGTAATGCAGACAGACCTCCACGGACTGATGAAGCAGAAGTAGTCTGGGAGGAGGTTATGGTTAATCCGATTTGCCCCGATACACTAAGAACTGTTGCCCAGTGTGGAAAAAAATAAACAAACAGAAAAACGCACCCTTTTCCACTAATAAAGACGCTCACATTTACTGTTTACGGTTTTACTTAGCAACGGTCTGTTATACAGAAATACAAGACTGTAAGATGTAGAATCAAGAGTGTAAATCATAAGAGTGTGATCAAAATGCAGCATTCAAAAGAGCCATGTCATAAAGAAAAGTTAATCCACTCGTTTTGTGAGAATTGCTGTCACAGCCCACAAGGTAACAGATAGATGGCCTGTTGTAAGTCAGTACTCAAGATAGTGCTGCGACCGCTGTGTGACGTCACATGATCTATGAATATTTTAACCCGTGTAACAAATATGAGTAGTGTGCACAGATCACAACATAAACAAATACCATGCGTAACGGGGATGAAATTAGAAGCACCTGTGCGTAATGGACGCATCGCCAAGCTCTGTGGCCTGTCCCTTGTCGGCGAGCGTCTCTTTTTCTCTTTTCTTTTGAATTTTCTGAGATGAGAGATGCCAAATATATACTCACTATCTGATGCCGAAGCTGTTTGTGGTTAGCTGAGAGACATGTGAACTTGTTAGTTTGCATCAAGTTTTAATCTGTGTTAATTCAGTCAGGTCGAGTTTCCATTACGTGTGCCAACCGCCTTTGATCCCTCATCAGATGTGATGGGACAATCGATATAGACATACATTTACGTGTTGATTCCATTAGTTGCATTAAAAAGTGGTTGTTGTGATTACTGTTTGCATTTAAATGTGCCTGACATTATGGAAACTCGTTTGTGCAGCCAAACTACCATTGCACCGGCTGCGCATCCCCTTGCGCCGAGAGTAGACCAAGTTCGCGCTGGCGGGCTTTCAGGCCACTTTCGGTGCAGCTTTTTGGCACGAAATTGTCACTGCACCCAGCTGAATCTGCTTCCCACTTCCCCCTGCTGCGCCACCACACCCATCTCAGGGCACCCCTGTCTACCAAATTGCCAAACTGACCGTGTGCTGTGTTGCGCTGCATGAAACTTGCACTGCGCCACCCTGTGCCATGCCATGAAAATAGAGCCCCATAATTCCTTTCCAATACAATAATTTAATTTATACATGAATAATACCAATTGTTAAGCATGCATTGCATGCATCTCACCTTCACAAAGGTACTCATAAAATGAGCCAATTTTTTGGAGGTAGTCTTTGGCAAAATCAGTCAGTCTGCAACGAGGGGTGAGGATCTCACACTTTGTTTGCTCCTTCTTTGTCGTCTTTCCTAGAAGAAGCACTGGTTTGTAGCCAATAGCATGGAGTTTCTCAAGCTGCAATGACAAAAGTTTGTATTATCAGTTGAAAAAAATGGAATAGCAACTACAAAACTAACTAAACACATTGATTAATGACAAAAATATGACATTACTGAGGACAGCATCCATACTAATGCCATTTAGGATGCTCTAACTTCGTGGTGAGTTTCACTTTTGTATAAAAATGCATGTGCAAACAGGAACAGTTCATGAAGTGTAAGCTAAAAACTAAACTTTTAGACAAATAGCAACAGTAAGGGTACAATATGCATCACATTCGTAACACTTGTTTTTCGTTAAGATAACTAGAAACTGAAGCATCAACAATGACAATTTCTAAATGTACTCAAAATAGAGAGAAACCTTTGTGATTCTATGACTGAATAGGTGAATGCTGTAAATGCATTTATAGTTGGAAGTGTATACATTTTACAAGCTGTAGTGGTATAAATGCAGTCAGTGTCTTCTATGACCTTTTTTGTTATGAACACAGAAATTACTGAGGACAGAACTGCAGTTAAATGCAATTTTAAAATCTGCACAAACCATGATGGTGGCTTCATCCTTGATGGATGCCACGTTGTGGTTCTTCTTACGGCCAACCACCCATTCTTCTCTCTTATCATCAAACCTCTGAAGTTTCTTTTTAAGGCGCTGCTTCAGAGGCTGCTCTGTCTTGCAGTGAGGGCACACCTTCCGGGCGCAAAACAAAACTCCCTTGCAAAAGGGACAAGTCTTTTTTGTCGACCCTCCTGGCATGACAGGAACACAGACAAGACAGTCAGACAGACAGTCAGACAGACAGACTAGAAGACAGATACAGACAAGCAAATAAACAAACAAACCAATACAAACAAACAGGCAGACTAACAAACAGTTACACAGATAGATAGATAGATAGATAGATAGATAGATAGATAGATAGATAGATAGATAGATAGATTGGCTCTTAAAAGTGCCTTTGGGTCTATATGTGGAGATGCTGGGTCGGTGTTTGGGGATGGGGTGACAGAAACTACAAGGAGAACAGAGACAAATATTTAGTACTGTAGGCTAGCTATCAGTCTAGCTGTGTTTATTTGCAGAAAGGTTTAAAAAGTATATGCAACTGGTTGAACCATGATTTCCCCATCTTCTGAATGAATACAAAAAGGTCACGTTTTTTAAAAAAAATCAAAACACAGGTTTTAAGGGTGCCTAATGAGACATTATTTCTCATGTTATTGCATATCACATAATAACGTACTCTGGTGATGCTCCACGCTCGAATACAGTAACTATTAGCTTAAACATAGTTGACTCACCGGTAAGCTAGCTGGACAAACTTACAAGATATGGCTATTTTTTCCCTCACAAGTTAGAAGATCGTTTTCATAGTCTTGCATTTAATAAAGAAATCATTGTTAATGTGAACACCCAGCAGACACACATCTTACCTGGAGAAGGGTTAGCGGGAGAAGGGCAGAATATGCTTCCGACAGCGGGAAAAAGATATATGTTTCCTGCTTTGTCCTACAAAATAAAATAACCAAAATACTTTTCTAATCATAAAATGGCTGAATCATGCAACAAAAAAGAAGAGTCAAAGCATCAGATCCTAAATATGAGACGATATGATGCCGAATATCACTGGATTATTAAATGTACAGGCTTGACATAACATTAAAAAAACGGGGGGAAAGGTTCAGAAATTAAATAAAATGAAACCCCTTCAGTGCGCCGTGGCATTTGGCTGTCGTGCTTGTACGCACGAAATTAACTTCCAATTGAAATGCATTAGTTTGAAACTCGTCCTGAGTAGCACGAAAAAAATGAGGAAATCGTGCTGGCACGCACGAAACAATAGATTAATTAACGTGACAGTATCACGACTTCCCGTGAGACTGGGTTGCCGTGAAACACAACACACTGCACTCACGATATTCCCTCTGAGACTTTATCAGCGCGGCGAGCTCGTCCGTCTTGTTCCCCAGAGACCTCACGTTCCCAATGACGATCGCCGGTACAGCCGGTCTGTGTCTCCTCTTCTTCGCCCTCCATTTCACTCCGGCTGTGCAGCCACGGCGTCTCCTCCGCAGCTCCTTCAGGACCTCAGGTCTGGCTCCGGGTAGCAGTGCAGTAGGTTCACACAGCGCAATCAGCTGGTCGCGTGTGTAAACAATGCGCTCAAAGATGCGCTCCTGACCCTCCGTTGCTAGGGCTAGCAAAAACATCACAAAAGTCCAAAAAATTAAAAAAAAGAAAGGTGTTCGTCCTCTCACAGTCTCCGGAGAAGAGCCGCCAAAGTTCAGCGAGAATCAGAACAGAGATACAACAAAAACTACGAAAAAACTTGAAAAAACTCTAAAACCCACGGGAGCTGCTGTTACAGGCTGCCACCTTGTACGGCGCCATAGGTACAATTTTGAGGTACTTTACTCAAGTATTTCCTTTCTCTGCTACTTCATACTCCCACTCCAGAACAACTATGAGCCAAATTTTGTACTATTTACTCTACTGAATTAGAACCAGAGGAGTGCATTTTTCATTTATTGTATTAAGTCAGAAATCAAGTTTAAAAACACTAAGTCTAAAAATCAGATAATCTTAAACTTAAGTATTTGATACTTTAAGACTTTCACTTAATTATGGCCTCTTGGGTTAGACTTCCATTTTTACCAATGTAATATTTAAGGTAACCCAATATCTTATAATCAGTTGTAAACCAAAATTATGATATACATTGTTGTAAAATGGGCTTTTACATCTGGTAGTATAAATATATTTTAATTGTAATACAAGTTTAGGTAACAATACCTAAACTATATGTTTCACTACCTTGGCTGAGAAATTCCTTCCTTCCCCTAAATAAAATACAAATAAATTATAATGTTATCACTGAACAAACAGTATGTGTGGACTCTGACCAAGCAATTGATACCTACATTAAATAACAGATACTTAGTCATTTCAGTTTCAGTGCTGGTACAGAAGTACTGAGTGTGCAAAACATTCATTCATTTCAGCTGTGTACACACACACACACACACACACACACACACACACACTCTACAAATTGTCTGAGAACACTGCAGCATCATTTTATTCACATCAGGACATTTCTAGCTGCTGAATTTCCACAACAAGTTAAAATAATAATTATAATTTTGTCTGTCATGATTAGTTTTTGTTGCGTCCTCTATCATTGTTACATGTCATCCCTCCTCCTGTACATGTAGTCAGTCAGCCTGGCTCCAGTCAGTCAATAGGTCATCACTGCTTTGGCACCCACACATTTGCACACACCCACGTTGTTATCATAATGAGTGTCGGATAACAAGGAAAGCACGCATTCAAATTAATACAGCAGACCCATTATGTCATAGCTGGCTCACACTGACCCATGATGACCTGCTGGCTCTCTGTGGAAAACATGTCACTTCTACAGTTGGCCATTGTAGTCCTTTTCAAATCCAAGTTGCTCTGAGGTCATGATGCAATGTTGCTTTTGCGTAACATAATCATCTATTCAGTGTCCGCGAACTGATGTTAACTGTAGATGCCATTAGCTTGTTAGGTTAGTTAGCCATGCAGCTGGCGCTGCTTTTAGCTTACTCTGCATGTACTAGGAGCTCAGAGCTCCAGGGGAGTGTTGGTGCTGTTGGATACTGGACTTTCATCTCTGGAGTACAAAGTGGCCAAGGACTAGCTGGTTAGCATGCTAACTGTTTTGTTTAATAATTTACATTTTTCAACGATTCTTTAAAATGAAATTCTTACATATTGCACCTTCAATGGCTGTTGATTCCAAAAGTGAAAAATCCTATGTGATTCAAGTTCTGTCATTTATCTGTGATCATTTTAGTAACACTTAAAAATCAATAATCTCTTTTGTTTCACAGCGCTCATTATGAATTTAAACATGTAAATGATCTAGGTCTGGAAATACATTCCTGTGTGAACACCTATTCTGTCTGCTGACCTGTGATGTTTGTCAGTACAAATAGATCTAGTCCTGTGCTGTAGTAGACTGTTCTAGGACTCCAATCACTAGCCGTCCTAGAGCCCTAGGACGGCTAGTGATTGGGATTTCAAATATTGAAATCCCAATCACTAGCCTAGTGTTCAAATTTCAAATTGGGATTTCAAATATTTGAAATAAATGTAACATAACCCCCCAAATTGAAATACCCCACTCTTTGTTGGGAAAGTGCAGAAACGTCAGCTTTGGTTTTGGATTCAATGTCCATTCCTGAAACTGGAGTAAAGGGGGCGCTATTGCACCAAGCAGGATTACTCAGTAGCCAACACCTAAAACAACATGCAACAACGTTTAACATTTGTTAGCAAAACAGCAATAATAAATGACTGACACCTAATATATTTAGATTCAAAACATAAACAATAGCCAAGTATTTTTCACAGTTGAGCTAACAATCCTGCTTCCTGGAAGCAGGTCGGTGTCATGTTTGAGCATGGCCATGTCAAACAGTGTTCAGGGACTTTTTTTTCCTCTGAGAACAGCTGGTTTATTCACTGATGGAAAGAAAAATATATTTGAGTTTGTATTATGACCTCATTAATATTGTACCTTTTGAATTCTCAGTTTGAATTTCTCTTAAAAAACTACATAGTGCCCCTTTAATAATTGAGTGGGCTAATAAAAAGAATAATAATCAAAAATGTGTTGTGCACAAAGCTGACTTAAGTGATATATGCCATTTTTACTTTCCCATATAGGCTAATAAAGTATTTTCATGCCATTTCTAGTTTTACTCAACCAAATTCAATATCATGTTTTTTTGAAAGTGTCCTTCACAAAAACGCAAACTGCCATGATGACACGACATGTGGAGATAGAGCAGCAGTGATCCCGCATCATGACACAGTCGCGCCACATCCATGGATTGTTTCTCCTCCGGTCTCACCCCGTGTCTCCACCCCCCGCTGCTGATGTCACAGCAGTGGGGGGTTGGCAGCGTGTTTACCGGCCCTGCCTCTCCCTCCTGCTGGCTGCTGCCATTCTTCGTCGGACACTCTGGACGTCAGCATCGCACCGCACCGCACCGCACCGTACGCTGCTGTAAAAAGGAAAACATCTGTTGGGATTATTTGGCCGTTAAATAAAAGCGCTAGGACCATGTCGAGCATTCTGAGGAGCTCAGAGGCGCTGCCAGGTGAGACATTTGAACTATTTTAAGGTCTGAGTAACCCGTGTGCCGCCTAGCACTACACGAAGACTCCGGACTTCTCACTCAGTTTTAACTCAGGAACTTAAGGGCTGTTTTTTGTACAGTCCCCTCTTCTTCTTCTTCTTCTTCTTCACATTGTTATCTTGCCGTTTAACCGAGTCCAACTCGGTCTGGGGAACTAGCTTTACCGTTTAACAATGAACAGCCGAGGGAGCCCCAGCTGGCTGTTGAGTCATTCCATGAAAATGGTGCATTTTGAGTCCCGGTCTCCTCTTTAGGTGTATTTTATCTACTGGGTCACAAAAATCTATATTTTAATAACTTTACATACATTGAAATGTCTCCTTTTAATACAGTGTAAGAAAACATTGATAAAATGTTATCTTTTTATGAGAAATTGTATTGTTTTTTTGTTGACACCACCTATTTTCTCATGTCCCTCATGGCCTTCAATGAAAGCATACTTAGAATATACCAAATAAAAGTATAAAAAAAAAGTCCATACATTTTGATATAAACCTAAACATCTATCTGTGCTTATTTGTTGGTGATATTTTTTTTTCAAAATTAAATGATAAATATTCATTAAAATCACATTATTTAGTTCTGTACCTGAGTAACCCCTCAACCCTGTTACACAAATGATTCTCCCCCCATAAAAACAATGGTATGATCCATATGAGCATGTACACCAGGAAGTGACATCACTCAAGTCTTTTGGACAACAGGACACCAAAAACAGGCTAGTGGCTCCCTTCTTTTACTTTATTTTGGTCATTTATCTTGTGATATTGTGGTCGTCAAACTCAATGACTCAACACCGTCACATGAAAAAAAGAGAGAAAACTATTACTTATGATTTTTGCTAATTCTGAATCTCATGCAGGCATGTGCTCTTTCTCTGGTACTTACTATGTACAGCAGCGGGCATTTTGTGCAAAAATCACAACCCCGTCACACTTAACCCCGGTAACGGGGTTGTGAGATTGGGACGGGGTTGTGATTTTAAGACTTGGGTTGGTAAGTTATCCAATTATTTAAATGAATTATTATTATATTTGATAAACATTCTTTTACCACATGCATGCTGAATGTAATATATGGTCTGGTGGCATAATAGATACCCAACATGTTGACAACTTGCACTCGCGGTTGCAGATACTTGATGGCGACCTCGTGTCCTGGTTAATTAGCAGGTTGAAGATGGAGTGACAGCGGGGACAGCCAATCACGTACGTTAGCGGGAAAACGGGGGAGCGATATTTAGGTAAAAAAAAAAAAAACTTCTAGCAGAGACCAACTGTTAACCCTTTGTGTGCCACAATCATTGACTAAACAGACACAGATACAAAGATACAGACAGTGGTTTGCGACACGAAGCGTCGGGGGTTCGGTTCATCCTGTCGGGACTTATTTTCCCGATAGTGACCGCCATTCTATACATTATCCCGCTTATTACAAGGTTACTTGCCAACACGAAAGAAAACTTGACATAGTGTGTCTTTTTACAATTTATTTGTTACCGTAGTGTTTTTCAGCAGAGAAATATAGTTCGCCAAACCGACACCGTTTCGCTTCTCCCTCTTCGCTGCTTTCCTCTCTTTTTCTTTTCTTGACCCGTGACGACAACTCAGCCTTTTGTCAAGAGTTGAAATCACCGTATTTTCCAAGAATATTAAAGTTAATGTGACACTCATCCATACTAGTGGCCTAGGAGTACATTTTTCCGATATGAAGTAGACTACAGATCAGCTGACGTCGCTTAGTGACCGAAGACGCTGGGGTGAAAAGTGACCGGACTACTTGCGGAGCAAAGATTTTAGAGCGCGGAGTGCTACGAAATACGTCAATCAGCAAAAAGGCCACTTTCCTTGACAACCGTCAAATATGCTTAGCAGTGGTCAATTATACGAAAATAATTGACCGCCGAACGTTGGGAAGGCCCATTCAAATGAATGGGGCATTCTACAGCATTAAGAAGAGCCATGTAATAACAATTGATAGGGACTACACAGTAGTGGCTGGATATTGTTGCTGGACCCAATTCTACGCCCCTGATTCTTGTGGTTACACAATGAAATACAATGTTCATAGAAAATCCTATAGGGAGACTGGGGTAAGATTAGCCATTTTTCATATTTAGGATCACTACATCAAGGCAATCATAGTTTTGTCACTAACTAATATATCTGCATATATTTCAGGTTGTTGTGCATCCCTTTAAACAAACAGAATGAATGTAAACATAACTGTTTCGATAATATAGCATGTCCAAAAAAAGTGGTCTTGTGGCGCAACTTACCCGTGTATGGGGTACGTTGAGCATAGGAGTGGGGTAAGTTAAGCCGTATCCCTACTCCCTAACTCTCATCCTCTCATCATCATTCCTTCCTTCCTTTATCTATCCTCTCGTCTCCATCTTCGTTAAACTCCTCCCTCCATCTTCCTCTCGTTCCATCTATCCCCATCTCTCCCTCGATCAATCCATCTCCCACCTCTGCTGGGTGGCTCAACTTACCCCTGGCCAAATGGCTCAACTTACCCCAGAGCTACCAATCTGACTTTATTAGTCCCCACAGCTAAAATGGTGCACTTTTATGCTAGGTTCACTAGCAAGGACCACACTATCAACGAGATGCGTTTAAGGATTTATTAGTGACAAAGGAAAACGAAGTGTCGAAGATCTTGGTTCTTTTGAGTTCTTCGAGTGCGTTGTGGGGATTCTTGTAGAGAATCCGCCGCCGCTCCCGGGCAGCGACGGACCCCCTCATGGACCTAGGAAGGAGAGGAGAGAAAGAAGAAACAGGCAGAGAGAAATGGGGTGGGGGGGAGGGGTGCAGAATACGAGAGCGAAGCAGAGGAGAGGGTCAGGTGGTTATTTATAGAAATGCGGAAGTTGGCGCTGTTGAGGTGTGGTCCTGCTCCTGAAACTTCGCCAATTAAGCTTCAATTCACTAGCAAGGACCACACCATCAACGAGATGCGTTTAAGGATTTATTAGTGACAAAGGAAAACGAAGTGTCGAAGATCTTGGTTCTTTTGAGTTCTTCGAGTGCGTTGTGGGGATTCTTGTAGAGAATCCGCCGCCGCTCCCGGGCAGCGACGGACCACCAAAAACCTCCAATTACTTGAGAAGAGATTGAGCGGATGTGAGATCTTTGAGATCTGAACGGATGTAACGGTGGTACGTTTGGGAGGACCAGCGGCCTATGAGACATATGAAGTGTTCTGGGAAGCCATTACGGGAGGCTGAAGTGGCAGCTCCGATTCTGAAGGAGTGCCCAGAGTAGTTGTCGGGCAAAATACCAGACAATGACAGCACGTGGCGAAAGTGATGGTGGAACCCGAATCAAGTAGCCACTTGGCCGGATTCGGAGATGAAGAGAGGATCTGTCATTGTTGTGAGATTTACGGAATTGCAAGAAATTTGCGAGGGTTTGAAGGGATTCAGTGGTGATTGAACCTTGAAGAAGAAGACGGGTGTAGGCGGACCAAATTGATTGGTTTTGGTTTGCTTTAAGTGGAACACCATGGTGTCGTCTGAAAGCGAGACAAGTCAGAAATGCAAGCGTGAAGGCTTGAGTCGAAGTGAATGGTTGAGGAGGTGAATTCGGAGCATCTGAGGAAACCAAAAGGCAAGCAAGAACATGGCTTCCAAGGTTTGGGCGACTTGAGGAGTGCCGTACCCGGAATGGATTGTGTGGAGGCAGATTAACAGCAAGTCGGCATTAAGAGGAAGACGGCGAGGGCGTAACGAACTGTTAACGAACAGCCGGTTATTGTCTTGGAAAGAAGCTGATACCGCTAAGGTAAGCTTGGTGATGCATGATTTGTCATGAGGAATGGGCGTAAGTACTGAAAGAAGTCGTGGTGATGAGATTGAATGATGGAAAGGTTGTGTTGTATTGGTCGTGAAAGTAATGGAAGCTTTCCAAGCTGTCCAGTAGGAAGAGAGGGTCGATGGTGATAGGCTGTTGATGGTGGAGCTCTGGGAGTCGCTCAGGGGTATAAGCGCAGGATTTACAAGTTGAATGTCGACGCCCGACTGGCGTAGGGAAGGTATCTGCGTGAGGTGCCAGCTTCTGAACTTCTAGCATTCATTAGCGTGCTTCGGGGGCGATTCTGCCGCAAGCCATCTTCCATTGTAGAAACCCCCCAAAACCGGCCTAAGGAGCAGCATCGATGTACAGATGGATGTCATGCGGGTGAGTCGGTTGGTCATCGTAAAAGAAAGTGATTCCGTTCCAATTGGTGAGAGGGTTGACATGAACGGATTTCAGCAAGGCTCGAGCTATCCAGGGAGATGGAGGTCAAGAGTGATGGGACGGAAGGAACAGAAGTTGACGTTTGGTGCGGCGCGGGGCGCAGAAGAAGGTTCAGTTGAGCTTTTCGACCGGGAATGAAGTCTAAAACTTGTTAGTGTCGAGAATGATTCCGAGAAACTCGAGGGATGTGGAGGTGCCCTCTGTTTTCTCTGCGACGATGGGACCCCGAGGTTGGAGAAGACTGAAGTCAGGGTAACCAGGCCGGAAGCGGGTGGCGATGAGGTGGGGGGAAATTGTTAGGCTGGATCCAGCTGAGGAATTCAGGTGGGGTGTCGAAGAGTTTAGGCTGCTTTGCGACCAAAGGTGAGCCTAACGGCGAAGTAATATATATACCACGCCAGTGGATGCTGAAGAAACGGCAGAAGTCGGTGTGAATAGGGAGGACTTTAAGAGCACTGGTCTGTTCCTGGACCTTCCTTAACTTCCTTAGCGAGCGTGCGGTCAACTGAATCTGGCTCGGTTATGGTCGACTGAAGATTTTTGATTTCAAAAGAGATAGATGATTGTGTGGAAGTCCGGGCGAAGACCTTCTTCAAGTCCTTTATGAGAAACTAGCTTTGGCGAGGTAGGTTGTATGGGCATTCGGGGTGGGCGTGGCCCCCGCCGCAGAAGGAGTTAACGTGGAGGAAGCGGCACTGGGACACGGTGCATCCGGTACTGTTGAAGCCGTTGCAATTCGAACGACCTCCTTAGTGCATGACGGGCCTGCCTTTCTTATATACGCCGTTGATTACGGGAAGATGACAGAAGGGGTAGATGACATCTGTTCTGGAGGTATGGGTGCTGGTGAAGCTGCCGACAACAGGCGAGAGAAGGCTGAAGCTCTCGTTTGGTGTGGGTAGCTGTGTATAAAGTGAAATTAGTGGTTGCCTGCTGAGGGGGAAGAACGGGTGCCGGCATCCCAGTGCTGACGACCCCAGCCGACATGAGCTGCTGGGACTGATGGAGCTGGGAGATGGAAGCTCCCTGCATCCCGGCATAGGGTGCTGGCACCCGGTGCCAGGAGCCCCGGTTGAAGCGAGGTGCTGTTGTTGATGGAATTAGGCGGCAGAGGGCACTGGCATCTTGGTGCCAGGAGACTTGGTTGAAGCGAGGTGCTGTTGTTGATGGAAACAGGAAGCAGAGGGCGCTGGCATCCCGGTGCCAGGAGCCCTGGTTGAAGCAGTCTGCTGTGGTTGCTGGAAATAGGCGTCAGGGGGCGCTGGCATCTCGGTGCCAGGAACCCCGGTTGAAGCGAGCTGCTGTGGTTGCTGGAAACGGGAAGCAGGGGGCGCTGGCATCTCGGTGCCAGGAGCTCCGGTTGAAGCGAGTTGCTGTGATTGCTGGAAACAGAAAGCAGAGGTCTCTGGCATCGGAGCTCCGGTTGAAGCGAGCTGCTGTGGTTCCTGGAAACAGGAAGCAGAGGGCGCTGGCATCTCGGTGCCAGGAGCCCTGGTTGAAGCAAGCTGCTTGTGGTTGCTCGAAACAGGAAGCAGAGGGCGCTGGCATCTCGGTGCCAGGATCAGAATCAGAATGAGAATCCTTTAATGTCCCACGGACGGGGAAATTTGTTTGTCGCAGCAGAATATTACGAGAACAGCGCAATAGCAAAATAGACAATAGAATAGACACTATAATTAGAAAGGGGAAGAAAATAGAATCGAATCGACGTATATACATATTTACATGATGTAGTGCAAGAATTTTTATATACAGACCGGAGCCCCGGTTGAAGCGAGCTGCTGTGGTTGCTGGAAACAGGAAGCAGAGGGCGCTGGCGTCTCAGTGCCAGGAGCCCCGGTTGAAGCGAGCTGCTGTGGTTGCTTGACACAGGAAGCAGAGGGCGCTGGCATCTCGGTGCCAGGAGCCCCGGTTGAAGCGAGCTGTTGTGGTTGCTGGAAACAGGAAGCAGGGGGCTCTGGCATCTCGTGCCAGGAGCCCCGGTTGAAGCGAGCTGTTGTGGTTGCTGGAAACAGGAAACAGGGGGCTCTGGCATCTTGGTGCTGGGAGCCCCGGTTGAAGCGAGCTGCTGTGGTTGCTGGAAACAGGAAGCAGGGGGCTCTGGCATCTCGTGCCAGGAGCCCCGGTTGAAGCGAGCTGCTGTGGTTGTTGGAAAAAGCAGTGGGGGGCGCTGGCATCCCGGTGCCAGGAGCCCCCGCAAAGGTTAGCTGTGGTGATGGCTGGAACTGGATGGCGGTGGGCACTGTGGCGTTTGCCCTTGAGGTTGTAGGTTGCTGTAGCTGATGACGATAATCCTGATAGAAGTTGGAGGGTCCTGGAATGCATCTGGGCGCTCCATCTGGAGTGTAGTGATGCGAGAAGTGGTGGCAGAAACTCTGGAGTTGTTTGATCTGGCAGAGGATCTCTGTCTCTGCTTTTGCTGCTGCTCTGTTTTCTTTGGGCTGTGTTATTTGATTGTACTGTCCCTTTAACAAGAGCGTAGACGTCACTGCCTGTAGGGCTGTGCGTGATGACGTCACCTGGAAGCGATCTGGTGTTAACGGAACGAGCAGCCATGAGTTTGGTTTTTTTTTTTTTTCCCAAAAGATTGGCTGTTGTGGTGGCTAGAACTGGATGGCAGTGGGCACCATGTTGTAAGTTGCTGGTGTCGATGATGAAAATCCTGATGGGGATTGGAAGGTCCTGAAATCCATCTGGGCACTCCCTTTGGAGTGGAGTGATGACGAGAGGTGGTAGCAGAAACTCTAGAGTCATTTGATCTGGCTGAGGATCTCTGTCTCCACTTTTGCAGCTGCACTTTCTGTTGTCTATGAGCTTTCAGCTGTCTTTGGGCTGTAGTATTTAATTGTACTGTCCCTTTTAACAGGAGGGTCGACGTCACGGTGAGTTGCGTGCGCGTGATGACGTCACCTGGAAGAGAGCTGGTGTTGACGGAAGAAGCTCACATGCGTGTGAAGAAAGTTTGGCTTTATAGTCCATTCAGTGAAACAGAATTCATTTGTCGTTTAAAATTTTCTGGGGAGTGGCTACTGTTCAATCGGTGACTGTAGAAGATGAAAGCCGGTCGGGGAACTCACCGGAGCGTGGAGAGGTTGCGACCGGCGAGTTGTTCGGCCGGTGTTGGTGGAACGATGGTGGGAGGCTTTGCTTCTTGGAGGTGAAGGAGTCGGCGAACTGTGGTGAACTGCAGCGACGGTGACTTTCTGTTCCGGAATTTCCTCGTACTCTCTTTGCTGCGGAAGGAGGTGGGCTGGGAGACACTGGAGAGTCGTCGGACGAACTATGATAATCTTGGATGTTGAGGAGAGATGAACCAGGCGGGATGCGAACCATGGATGAGACGAAGTTGGTGCTCTTCGGACCCGCTCGCGTCCTAGGCGGCTGTTGGGCGACTGGAATCGGGGTCTCGGGTACAGAGGTGACGGGAAAGTAGTCGGCTTCAGATGAATGGTGATCCTCATCTCGTCTGAAAGATTGTCCGACGGGGATAGTGATACGAAGTCCATGATGAGTTGAGTAGAGCCTGATGTCGCTCGTACAAAGTTTGGATGTGCTCGGACGAGGCGATGTCGCGTGATCACTTTCAAGAGTGAAAAATGTTTTTTTGGAAATAAATGTCTAACCACTTTACCCATGTGGTTCTTACCTTCACAGACTCAATGAAATGATGCCTTCCTCCTAAATATTTGGTCACATGATCAATTTTTTTTACTGTTTCCCAGCAACAAGGGGTGGCTCAACTTACCCCAGTCTCCCCTACAGTGAATTTTAGAGTTAAAAAAAAACAATGTTAAGCTGTATTTGTCCCTTTAACCCTGTTACCATCTTCAACCCTGTTACCCTAGTCTCAACCCCGTCACACCTACATTTTCATATATTATTTTAAAAAATGCATTAAAAAGTAATTTAATGTTTGTTGACATCTGTCTAAAATGTTGAGAGCTATCATAAGCTTATTGATTTTGGTGAAGATTCTTCAGTTTAACTACAATTTTGATGAAAAATGACAAGAGCCCTTTCACGAAAAGGGACATTTCAGGCTTTAGTATAGCAAAAAAGTGAGATTTTGTATCATTTTTCTATTTACAATTAGTAAATTAGTGTGGGGGACATCTAAGAGAGCTTCCATTTTGTACATAACGGGGTTGAAGAATAACATTGCCCAGATCTTGAAATAATGACCAATAAAGATAGAGAGCTAATGCCTGAGTTGGGAAAATATGTTTTTCTGATAGTTAAAAATATCCTTAATGCTGTGGGGTATACAAACAAATGATACATTTTGGAAAAAAATATGAAAATGTCAAAGACCAATTTGAACTCTTTCTCGTGGAATGACTCTGTTAAGCGCTGCTGGGGGCTCTTGTTCTGCTCTCTGAGTCCATGTCTTTATTCTCGTCGTGGGTCAGGATACAGCTAGAAACAAAATCACTACAGCGGCTGACAAAGACTTGTGCCGTGCAAGAGCCACGGCTCACATTTACCGCAGGATAAAAGCTAAATGGTAGGTTATAACAAACGCTGTTTAACCTACACAACGTTACCACTGTGAGCATTAAGACCCGCCTATACAGTCACATCAAGTGTCAATCACTTTTTAAAGATGGGTTAAACCTGCAGCCTGTATTCTATCTCAGTGTCTTTCTAGGTGAAAAGTCCCCACATGTCGCATAGCTTTGGTCCTTTTGATGGTGAGACTGTTTTGGAGCAGCACTAATAAATCTCAGCTAGTCTCATTAGGGCAGCCCAGTGCCCTTGTTAAAACAGCTGACTCATGCTTTCCTCCCCCTCTTCATACCTCCCTCAGGTCCTCGGTGACTGTAGCCACTGGTCTGCCCCCCACACATTTTCCTGCTTTAAACTTTGAAGTAAGGCCAGGAGTGTGAACCGCTCTCCAGCCGAACCCACCCCTCCCGGTACCGCCTGCCACCTTCAGAGCCCTCTCCAGACTCACACTTTGTAGCTGCCAATGACACAGACGGCAACTGAAATAAGAACACCCCAGGAAGTTTAAAGGAAGTTCAGCCAAAGGACATCATTTAAGAGGGATTATACCTAAACATGGGGAACCAGCTAACAGAAATTGCCCCAAACACCCCATTCCTCCCCAGCTTCCAGTCTTTGCACGTTGTGGTGATCGGTTTGGACTCTGCAGGGAAAACCGCCCTCCTCTACAGACTCAAGCTGCGGGAGTTTGTTGAGACAATCCCCACTAAAGGCTTCAACATGGAGTGGATTAAAGTGCCTATGGGTAACTCCAAAACTAACACCACCACGTTCCAGGTGTGGGATGTTGGCGGTCAAGAGAAGCTGAGGCCCCTCTGGAAGTCGTACACCAGAAGGACGGATGGCCTGGTGTTTGTGGTGGACGCTGCCGAGACAGAGCGCATGGAGGAAGCCAAGGTGGAACTCAATCGGATCACCCGGTCAGCAGAAAACCAAGGGGTGCCCGTGCTGGTTCTGGCAAACAAACAGGACCTGGATGGAGCCATGTCATCTTCAGAGGTAATTATTGTAACATGAATGATGGCTTGGTGCTGAGCTGAAATGATTTCTCAGGTAAACAGTGAATCAGCTAACAAGTTTGAAAAATTTTGATAATCGATTTTAATTATACAGTAAAACTGCCAACGTTTTCTGGTTCTGGCTCCTTTAATCTGACAGTTAATGTTTGGGGAGAAAGATGCTTGAGGTAGATTATGGAAAACCAAGTGAAATGTCATGTTTCGTCATTTTGGACAGTACGTTACTGTTAAACTGAAAAATAGTGATTGTAATGATCCTTCAAATGTTATCAAACACATTTGTGTTAATGTTTTTATTTTTTGTATAAAAATATTGGCCAATATATTCATATCACACTTAAATCCCTAATAAAAAAAAGGTATCTGCATTGTCCCTCTAGTTTAGACTAAAGTTTCAATGATTAATGGATTAATTGCCAACCATTTTGATAATTTATTCATTGGCTTGAGTTTTTTTTTCTTTTTAGGAAGGAAAAAAAAGATGATTCCAGCTTCTTAAATTTGAATATGTTCCACTGTAGTTCTTCCTATGACAGTAAACTTACTTTAAGGTTGCTGTCAAAAAGACAAGACGTTTGAGGATGTCATCCTGGGCCAAAGGAAACATAACATTTTACCATCTTCTGCCATTTTATAGAATAAACAAACTAATGAATCCAGAAACTAAAAGGACAGATTAACTGAAAATGAAAATAATTGTTAGTAGCAGCCCTGTCTAAAATAGACCTGCATAAATTGATGGATTATGCCTTAACCAGATGTTTTTCCTCAAAAGTAGAAAGTGTATTAAAAGTTATTAAATTTAACGGTAGCCTTCAGCAGCTTTGTATCAATATATCATCTGTCTTCAGAAACCTAGTTTTTCAAACCATAAGGAGCTTGAAATTTTACTGGTAAAATATCCACCCTGCTGTGAACTTGTACAGTCTTCTCCCCTGAGAACATTTCTGTCATCATGATATTGAGAGCAACTCTTATAAAAAGTTCACAACCAGTCAGCATTATTGAAAGATCTGTTCTGCAGTGATTTGTGGCTCAAAATTTTCAGGTGGTGACTGTTTTGTGCTCTGTGTTTCAGGTGGAGAAGGTGCTGGCTCTGCATGAGATGAGCTTGTCCACGCCGCACCACACACAGGGCTGCTCAGCGCTGGATGGTCAGGGCCTGCAGCCCGGCCTGGAGAAGCTCTACGAGATGATCCTGAAGAGGAAGAAGATGCTCCGACACAGCAAAAAGAAGAGATGAGGCAGAGGATAGTAGTGCTACTGAAGATGGGAGACTTTTTGAACCACTACTTACAGAGGGCCCTCTCAGCAGACTTGTCTGTGACACTTTAAGAACGTCAGTGGGTGAAACCAGAGGAAAGCCTGACAGACAGGTTGGAGTGTCTTCAACCAAGTTCAAACTGTTGCAGTGAAGTCTGTGCCAAATGTTACCACCTTCCTTTTCAGACATGATGGCACACCTGCTTCCTTGGGAACCGTTTCTGCCCTTCAGCACTCACTCTTCTCATCTCCCGCCCGTAAAGGAGCAGAGACATGCATCATACATCTCCAGAGGGAATGACGGAGGGAAACCTGTGCAATACACGATAAACGCTCACAGATGTAATCTCTCCAATGTTGAAGGATATTTTGTACCACTACTTGTATAAACTGTAGTGCCAACAGAAACCTGCAGGCCTGGCCAAAGCATTGTTCCTGTTCCTTTAACTAAGTTACAATGTCACATTTTACTCTAAATTGTTACGTTGCATGATGTTAACCCAAATACCTGCTTGAGAATATGAAGACAACACTTTTGTTGATCAAAAGAAGATTATTATGAATGTTCTAGTTTAGTAACTGCCCAGTGTGAAGATGTGCCACTGATAGGAGATTTACAGACTGACACACTGAGGCTGCTGAGTCCAGTCATGCAAGTTTAGATTGTTTTTCCACTCTCACCAAAGTTGTTTGCTTGTCTCAGTTTGGCGTATTTCAGGGTTGGTTAAAAGGTTGGTTGGTAGTTAAATTCAAACAAGTTGTTTTTACACTGTGTAAAATATCAACATATGAATAAATTATTGAGAAACTTTAGCATCATTTCTTGAACCACTCCATGGTTTTTCTTATTGTCGGCGATTCCTGTGAAAAGACCAAAACCAAACATCTCCCAATACACGTCTCACTCTGAGGCTCTCATCTCCAAGCCCATATCTTACTAGTTTGCCCCATCTGTGAAAAATAAGTTACAAAAGGTATATTAAACAATACAATCTAAAAATGTTTATTTTTTGTAAGTAGTAGAAAACACTGACCTGTGGCTTCAAAAGTAGTAGATGGTCTGCACCCTACACATCCATTAGAAAGTTTAGAGTCTGAATTTTGAGTGGTCTTTTATGCTTTAAGGCAGTAGAAAGTCCCCTTTACAAATAGATATGGGATTAAATAGTTTTAAGGCTTTGCAAAAAGGCAGTGCTTTGGAACATAGTGAAAAAGGCTATGGCGGTTCAGCCAAACTGACAAGTGAAAGAGCAGAGAAAGACAAAAATACCTCTGACCAACATTTAAAGAATATAAGAAATCATCAGTCTTTGGCCAAATAAATGAATAGCAAAGCATCCCTTTTCAGGGTCAACTTTACCCTAACAAGCTGGAATTAACAGACATGTTGCTACAAGCTAAATACATTTTATCAGCTACATACTATAGACTGACAAATGTAATTTTAAACCTATTCAGCCTACCAAATGGCAGAGAGCCCAAAATTTAACTGGTTCCAAAATATTTGGAGCACGATAGCCCCACTGTGGCTCAGTGATGATCTTGTAGCCTACTTGTGCTTTTCTGGATGGGAAAACAAATTCAAAATGGAAGGAATATACAACAATATTCTTCCCTGTCATGCAACACTGTGGGGCATCTGCTAATTGGAACCCTTTTTTATCAATGCTACAATACTGAAGGAAAGAGCAAAACAATAAACTACCAAAATGATTGGACTGCAGGGCTTCACAATAATGGTTGCATGGGGCCTGTAATGCTACATTGGACTGGTAAATATAGCAATTCACCATTACAGATAAGACTGGGAAAAAAAACACACTAAACTCAATGTTTTTTCCAGAGCTCATGCTAGAAGTAGCAAACCAGTGAGTCATCATGCTTCCTTGGCATCTCTGTTGGGAGATAAGTAACCATCAGGCATTTGGTAAAAGGGTTTCATAACTGAGGTGCATTCAAACTTATGCAAGTTTCGAGTATTTGTTGCTTTGCTACAACACAATACGCACTTAATATGATTCATTAACTGATATTGAAGTGCTTTTTTTATATTAAAGTCTGTATTAATTTGTTTAATGAGACAGAAAGGTCTTTGTTCTGTAGCGGTATTTTTTGCTGCATCAAACAGGTTTCATGTCAGTGTCCTCAGGCTAGAGTTTCATCAGTAGGTCATTCTATTATTTCTTCCACACACACACCTCTCTATTATTTCCCTTCTTTATTTCTTTCTGTGCCATGTCACACTCAACACTCCCTCTGCCATAGAATGGTATCAGGTGCTCATACAGAACCCCTGACCTGTTTGAGGCTATCCACTCATGAGAAATCCTTCTGTTTGCTTATATTTCACTTTTTTATGGCATCAGTAGCAACTGAAATTTAAATTGTCATCCGAGAAGGGATTAGGACAACATTTAGGTTTGGAATGTGAAGGGTTCATGGTATCTACAAATAATTTTTCTTTGTAGAAACCGATCATATTCCTATTGAACATTGTTGAATTTCTCTGCTTTGATAATATGATCATACGGCTTTAAGATTATGAGTATACACAAGGCTACAGCTGGGTTGTTCATTTCATTAACTATACTCAATTTATACGCTATTCTGTAGTTTATAGACAGAGACACAGCATAAGATACCAGCAATAAAAATCTCAGTATGGCTCAAATGAACTAGTGTTTACTATCTGCTGCAATGCATCAACGGTGAACAGGTTTATAGCCTTGCCCCTCTCTAGCCCGCCACGATAGAGAGGGGCAGGATACAGTTACCTGTGAACATAAGGATTACAACACACACTTTCAAATAATATCTAATTTATGGTACTGTACTCCTCTTTGCACTCAAAAGGTCCAAAAGTTACTCCAACTCGCTAGATTCTAGTTGTCAGTGTTATATAGATCCAGAATGGCACACATTTACAGTCAGTAATCCTAAAGTTTGAGCCCTATTGTGTCCATTGATGATGAATGTTGTGCCTGAGAAAATCAAAACCCTGCACTTCTCTTTGCTGTTATGAAGTTACACCGTTCTAGTGAGTGGATTTATGGTTAATATTTGTTATTTGTGCACAGAATCCCAAGCATCAAAGATGAGAGGTTTGGCCTTTCATGAATATTTGAAGGAGGAATCAAAGCAAGGCTGAGGGCAAGGACACACACAAATACCAAAATATCTCTTTGAAAAGTCCTGTGACCCTTCAGACCATCAGTCAACCCCATGTTAGGTCAGGACACCAAGGCAAATTAACTCCTGCCAAAAATGAACATGGAGGATTAGAGATGTACTGACCATTTTGGTAGTTCTGCAAATACAGACCAGTGTTTTCTAGGTTAAACAATGGCAAAACCGTGCTCTTTTCCCAACATGTGAATTTTAGTTCAAGGTGCCAGGCTAAAACTCGGTCCCCCTCCCCCAGCCAATGGAGCTCCTGTATGATAACTATCAGTTGCTCATTCTTGCTATCACTGCTGTAATGTTATAATGGTTACCCTGTGGAATTCAGCCAGTCAGGATTAGTCACACAAGAATGTCAAAGCCCTCCTCCAGCAGCCCAGCCCCCACCCGCATGACTAGTCTGGGCTGTTCCGATACTCTCTTCACTGGTGCCCAACCCCCCCTTTGTTTATTCTCCATCACTTGGCTGTGATACTCAGACCAAAAGATGTTTACTCATACATGTGACCCTGCCTGACTGTGGTCAATGCACATCGATGTTACAACTCTTATGACATCAGTCGGGCATGAATGCTTCAACCAGGCAAGTGGAGCTTCAGTAGTGGTTAAAACAGAATAGTTCTTGAATATGGTTGAGTAAAGGACTACATTGCTAAAATATGTCAAAGTGCAAGTCATGAGACATCTTTTCTCTCTAAAGTTATACAAGTCATGTCGTTTAACACATCCTGGATAAGCAGGAGGATGTGAACTGACCAATTACTTTCTGCCTCTCCTTCTGGCTTTTGTCTCCTTAATGTGAACGGGTACAATTATTATTCACTCCTGCATCAAATGAATCTGCAGTTAAGTTGCTCCAGCTCCGATGTGATAGATAAAACTCCCAGGCGGCCATGCTAATTTTTGTCCCTTGTCAGGCACGATGCTATGATGTGTGTCAAAGTTAAGGACATTTGCTTGTTAATAGTTCCATCTTTTCAAGTTGGGACGCAGGTGCGGACCCTGGGATGTCTTAAAGTTATCCCAGAGGGATAACCACAAAATCGCAGTAGCGATAGATTGGAAAGGGGGGTGAAAAAACAAAACAGAAAAAACAACGAAACTATAGAGCCACTACAGGCTTCCCTAATGATATAAGGCACTACAATGGTTAACTAAACCACAGCTGCCAAGCAGCTGACTCAAAACCAAAATTGTCCGGGGGACCCAGAAAACCCGAAACGAAAGGCATAGGCTGCCTGGGAGACCTTCGATAACCCAATAGGCTGGAGTCAAGACAAACTCTCCAGCACCCCAGCTTATACACTGGGAAACAGGCAACTGAGAACAAATGCACACAAAGTTCTGCGTTGGTTTTGGTAAATACACCAACAACTGGGAAGTCACAGGGAGAAGCTCTCACTACCTCTGAAGGTGAGATAATTAGTCAGCACAGAGCACTGGAGACTCAGGGTATATAAAGGCTCTCCACACCTGGGCTTAATCAAAGCCAATCAGTGCCACGCACACCTGATTGCAGTGAGTGGATTCTCCCACCACTCTCACAGAGCCGAAAGCTTGAGTGCCCTCACAGGACCCCCCCTCTAAGGAACGGCACCTGATGTGCTATCAGGGCCACCCGGCCGGAGGCTGCGAAAATCCCGGATAAGCCTCAGAGCGTTGAAGAGACGCACGAACACGCCTCCAGGTAGCACGACTGGATGAATTGAGCAGCAGAAGGCACCCCCACGTCTCTCTCCTGTTCCGGGAACAACGGTGGCTGATATCCATACTGACACTCAAAGGGAGAGAAACCCGTGGATGCATTCTGTAAGGTGTTAAAGGCATACTCAGCCCACACCAGTTGTTCGCTCCACGTGGTACGGTTGGAGGAAACCAGGCAACAAAGTGTTCGCTCGAGTGTCTGATTGGTGCGCTCAGTCTGACCGTTGGTCTCGGGGTGAAACCCTGATGAAAGGCTAGCTGACACACCCACAAGGGAACAAAATGCCCTCCAGAAATGGGAAGCAAACTCGGACCTCGGTCAGACGCGATGTCTTGGGGGAGGCCATGGTAGCAAAAGACATGCTTGACAACGAGTCGGTGGTCTCAGTCTCGGCGGCGGAAGGGAGCTTTGGGAGAGGGATGAAATGGGCTGCCTTAGAGAACCGATCTACAACAACCATAATGACAGTGAATCCTTTAGATGAGGGTAGTCCTGTAATAAAATCCAGAGCAACATGAGACCAAGGGCGATTTGGGATAGGTAAAGGCCGTAGCAGACCAGCAGGAGAATGTTGTGACGTCTTGTTTCGGGTGCAAATATTGCAAGCCGCCATAGACTCGCTCACATCTCTCCCCATCTGGGGCCACCAGACTCTCCATTTGAGAAAACCAAGAGTGCGGCGAGCACCAGAGTGGTTTGTGAGGCGTGAGGAGTGAGCCCACTGAAGTACTTGTGATCGCACTCCTGCCGGGACATAACAACAGCCTGGGGGTCCCCCTCCTGGGTCTGGCTCCTGATGTGGAGCCCCCTTAACCACAGTGTCAATCTCCCAGGTGAGTGGGGCCAGGATGCGAGTAAGAGACATGTAGCGCCGCATTATGTAATAACGCCGCATTATGTAATAATGTAATACATTTTCACTTCATTATGTAATAACGCCGCATTTCGTAATAATCTGCAACATTTTGTAATAAAATTCTTGAACGCAATATGTAATAAACTTTGCCGCATTATGTAATAAGTTATTACATATTGGGTCAGTTATTACAAAATGCAGGTGTTGCATTTTTTTTTACCAAGAAAATGTAATAAGTTGGTGCATTATGTAATAAAACACCAAATTGGATGTCTTAATTACAAAAAAACATCATACCATCAGAAGGACATTGACTTTAAGCATACCAACATGAATATGAATTAATTTTTATTTTAATCTAAAACTAGTAGGATGTTTCATTTGTCAAATCTAAATCAAATATAACTGAATTCACAGAGAATGTGTTTGAGACAAAGAGACAAAAACCGCACTAAATGAGTGTTACTGGCAAGAACATATCGGTTCACTGAAATGACATACACACATGCAATCTGGATTATGATATGCAAATATTATATGTGATGGAAAGCAGACAAAACACGAAAACAAATATCGAACAGAAAAAACTTTATTCCAGCTCCATTGCAATTACTCCATGCAACATTGATGTCTGGAGAGAGAGAGAGAGAGAGAGAGAGAGAGAGAGAGAGAGAGAGAGAGAGAGAGAGAGAGAGAGAGAGAGCTTGTGAGCTTTGGTCCAGAGACATAAATAGTGAGCAAGCTGTGGGAGATTATTATGAAATGCGGCGTTATTACATAATGAAGTGAAAATGTTGATGCGAAAGATTATTTACACTGTATTTAGTTGGTTTAGTTTTGATGGTCATTTATTTTTATCCACTATAAGAAAGGACATCAATCAGTTTTTGTCTCTATGAGCTTTCAAACACATTCTCTGTAGTGTTGTGTCGGTCACGAACGTGTCGTTCGAACGAACAAATCTTTTGAGTGAACGAAGTGAACGGAATCACTTCATGAACTGATTCGTTCCTTTCTCAGTTCAGTTGAGCTCAGCCGCGAGCATGCCAGCCGGGAGTGGGACTGCCGCGACTCACACAGAGAACTCTGAGGACGTGATTCACGTTCACGCTGTGATTCGCGAACCTACTGCACACAGAGAACTGTCGCTGAGGACGTAACTCTCGTTCACGTACTGTGCTGAAAGTGGCACTGTGTCACTCACTCACTCACTCAGGGCAGAGGAGTTGATTCACGTTCAGTAACCATACTGCTAAAATTAGTGCTGTATTGCCAACATCCGTGTAGCATCATGTTAAGTGACTTTACTGCACAGTAAAAGTCACTCACATTCGCAAACATGATTCTCAGCAGGTCGTTCATTGCATGCTGATTCAGTGACAGTGCAAACATGATTCACGTCAGATCGTTCGATTCTCAACAGATCGTTCGCGAACGACCTGCTGAGGACGTGAATAATGTTTGCGCCGTCACTTACGTTCGAACGTGATTCACGTTCACGCTGATTCAGTGACAGCACGAACGTGATTCACGTCCTCAGCAGGTCGTTCGGGAACAAGGGACGCCAGGACGTGAATCACGTTCGCGCTGTCACTCACTCATGATTCGCGTCGCTGAGGACGTGATTCTTGTTCACGTACTGTGCTGAACGTGGCGCAGTGTCACTCACTCACTCACTCACTCAGGGCAGAGGAGTTGATTCACGTTCAGTAACCGTACTGCTAAAATTAGTGCTGTGTTGCTAACATCCGTGTAGAATCATGTTTTGTGATGTTACTGTGCACAGAGGACACTTTCACCGTGTAATAAATTTAGTGCATGTATACCACTCAAAGCAGCGCTGCGTCTCCAGCGAATGATTGTGTACTATAGTCCGTGAACGCACCGTCCCTCAGTAAGTGAACGTGAACCTCAGGGCTGAATCATGAACAGACGGATCGTTTTGCTGTTTATCAGTTCAGGGAGTTGGAAAGCACTTAACGATTCGGTTCTTTTGAACGAATCATTTTAATGAACGGATTCTAGAGATTCAGTACAGTACAAAAGAACTGCCGTTCCCATCACTAATTCTCTGTGAATTCATGGTCTGCATTTTTATAGCGCTTTTCCAGTCTAATGACAGCTCAAAGCAATGTACAATACATGCCACACACACACACACACACACACACACACACACATTTGTTGTAGCGTTGAAACATCTGGACACTCTCCCTGTAGCTAACACACAAAGAGTACAGTCTAACCTTTACTGAAAATGGTATAATGGTTAACAAGCACAAACACACATGGTTTTACTTAAGCTTTGCCCTTTGATTTTGTGTCATTCTTATATCAGTATTTAATGGCAGCTGCTTTTACCCCAAGAGGGCTAAATTAACCCCACGCCATGCTGATTCCCCACCTTTGGGAAAGTTGTGCAATACGACTATACCTTTTTAGGTCATTACTCTGAAACGGGGCGGTTGTAGCTCAGCTACAGGTTGGCTGGTGATTGAAAGGTCACTGGTTCAAATCCCGGCACCGGGCTGAGCTGATCTGCATGTTGAATATACCTCAACATATATATAGTGTACCTCGTGCCAAACCCTAACCAATCACTGTGTCCTTGAACCCCAAATTGCTCCTGATGTGCACCTCGCGGGCCCTGCGTCTAGGGTGTATCCTGCCCTCACCCAGAGACAGCAAAAACCCCCGCGACAGACGATGGATCCTCTGAAAAAACATATACAGTAGGTGGTGTATACAGTAAGTATTACTTGTGTGTCGATAATTGAAGCATTTTGCTTTTATTCTTCCCCCAAATATGTTAACAATATATGTGACTGATAACTGGTCTTCTCCTTCAAAATTAACACGTCAAGGTGTCAGTCACTTTAGTGAGTATATTTACAGCCGAGGAAACCGATTGGACCAAAATTATTTAATAATTCACAATTCTCCTTTAAATACCCTTACCTTTGCCACCATCAATAGTGGCATTTGACCACTGCAGCGGATAACATGGTTGTGTGGAATTTTTATTTGTACTATGTTGGATCACAGAGGCCTGTTCCAAAGACACTGTTCCCATCCCCCTATAAGTCTTTAAATTACTTCTGTAACCCTCCCATGCCCACTTACTGCTCAGTCAATCCAATTACCCTGATTGGAGGCTCCCTCCTGCTGCGACTCAGCTGTTGGAGCAATAAGTAAGTAACAGGATTAGTGAGTCAGCAGAAAGAACAGGAAAACCCTCCACACGATAAAAGTCTTTCACCAGCAAGAGCCAACTTCAATTTACTCAGGCTTGATAGCTTGAGTCACTGTCTTTCACTTCTCATGTGTCTGTTGGTCATTTTTCTTTCTTCTTGCTTTGGTTGCCTTCGTTTGGGACCTTTCTTGTCTCTTTCTTCCACATTGCTGCTGACATTTTCTTTCACACTGATGAGTTTCATCCTATCATCTGTCACATCTGTCACTTTCCCTCAAGACAAGGAAGAAAAATATTTAGCTTAAAATAATGGTAAAATTGCATGAGGGTCCAATTTTAAACTTCAGAGACCTGAAAACCTGACATCACATTTTCAGCACGAGTCCATTTTAGAGTGGAAACTCAAATTTAATTGAAAATTGAGTTTGGATGGGACATTTTACCAATGAAGTTAATGGAATACTGCTGACTTCTGTGCCAATGTGGCTGTTCAGACCTGGTATTACGTTCATCCTGAGCGATAAGATCACAAGTGGACTGCTCCAAGTACTGGTGTGAAGAAACATTGTGGTCACATGTAGCCAAGACCACCTCTGAATGTGGTCTGAGTGATCAGATCTCAAATACATCCTCATTCTCTTAGCACCATGTACACTGTGTCCTGGGCCACACTGAATGACCACTTACTCAACTGACTTCCAAGAAAAAGAATAGGAAGAAAACGTAGAAGACACCTCAACAACACACAGAATGGACAGCATGCTATCTGTATCCAGTGTGCTTCACTGTAATATAAATGACAAGTTTGCAAGTTTTAATGTTTAATGTTAGCAGTGGATGCTTGTGAAAACACTTTTTGTTTCCACCAATCCAAACATTCAACTAGTTTTGAGAGTTGTTGCACAAAACTTAATAGACTTTGCAACATCTCTATGGCAAATTTGAAATCATTTGTGCCATCTTGTTTTGAGATAGTTTTGAGATTTGTTGCACAAAACTTAATAGACTTTGCAACACCTCTATGGCAAATTTGAAATCATTTGTGCCATCTTGTAAATTCAGCATTAAATCAGGACATGAAATTTTTTGTCTGCTTGTAGAAAGTGTCAGTTTGTTGCAGCATGTCTGTACCAGCCTGTCTGCTTCTGTGTCTGAAGTGCTAAAGTCTTACCTGCCAACATTTAGCAGCTGTTTGAACACACTGTTTACACTGATTTCACCATTTACACTCTAAACATGTCACATTTTACAAATACACTAAACAGTAACCAATATAGGCTACTTCTTTATTGCCATTAGGCTTAATCTAACCTTTAATCAAAGTTGCATGGGCCTGAAAGGCTGCAGCGTGGTGGTCTGAACCCATATGAGCATCAAGCACATCTTTTCTGTACATTGCAGAAGGGATCTCAATGAAAACCCTCTGGGATGGTCCTCTTTTAACGGGCTGCTTATGCTGATGGCATAAGCGACAAAACATCCCTACACATAATTGAGATTCTATCAGTTATAAATATTTTTTTTTAACAAACACATAGGCCTACGTTTTTTATTCATTTTATTATAACAGAGTTACATACTTTTGACAATGCCTGGGAAAACTAGCCTATTGTCTGTGTTATTTTCATTATTATTGCTTACAAAAAAAAACAAAAAAAACAAAAACAAAGAGAGAAAGAGAAGCTCCTCAATCAGAACAAAAATATAAGCTAAACAACAAATTTGTAAACTCACCATGGGGAGTGTGGTACAACCAAGGGCTGTAGTTATGGTTATTAAGCCATTCGGGATCCCAGCCAGATGTTCTGTGTTTAGCTGTATTTTTTTTTTTCGCTGGGTCAACGTTACCAGTCGGTCCAGGCCCGCGGTCACCCTTCGGACGGGGGTCGGCAGTCGGACCGGCGTCACCCGTCGGACAAGGGTCGGCAGTCGGTCCGGGCCCGCGGTCATCCGCCGGACAGGGGTCGGCAGTCGGACCGGTGTCAGGGGCAGTAACGGTCCTCGAGCAGCCCCCCTCTCCACTGCAATCTGTCCCCTTTCTTCCGTCTCACCTGCACCTGTCATTTTTTTTTTTTTTTTTTTGCCTCTGTTACTCTCCCTTCATCTATTTTCCTTGGCTCCGGAGTCTGGTAGAATAATTTCTTTAGGCTATATTAAGTTGTCTGTCACCCGCGATATTTTTTCTTTTCTTCGGCGGCGCCATAGTTGGTTAGCTAACAAACCTTAAACATCCCAGAATATATGCCCGCGCTCTCAGCAGCGGTACTCGCATCGTTACTAGGCAACGAAGCAGGTTGACTCGCGTTGCGCTGCACAGAGGCGCTCCTAATGTAAATGATTATTGATTTATAAATGAATTGATAGCTGGCTTCTTTTTGGCATATTGATTTTTTTTTTTTTTTTTGGCCTGGCGGCAGGTCAACTTGTGTGAGTTGTTGAGTTAGGAGAAACTTTATAAACTTTGTGAAATGCTGTCTGTGACAAATTCTTAAGTATTTAGGCCTCGGCAAAGGTTCTACTGAAACTTATTTCTTTCTTTGTGTAAAAATCATGCTGTCTGTTTGTTCCAATGATGGTTATTTCATATAGAGCAGGGAAGTGAGATCTGATGACTAGTGGTCACTCCAAGACGCATGTTACTACAGGTCCGAACAGCATGAATAGCAGTTGCCAGTTTTGTAGTGTAACAAATTACACCACAAAATAATGATAATGCATTTAATAGCAATTTACTTACTTACATTAATACAATATCATTTACTAGCAGAAGTTTCTTCATGTGAAATAGCTCCACTAGCTATTCAATATTGCATCCCCAACATTGGTGAACAGCATTTTTCAGAAGAGCTGGACATAGTTTCAGTCCAACACACAAGTCAGGGCACATTCAGCAGCAGCAAGCTGTCTCCCATTAGCTGTAGTTGAGGCTACATCTCCCTCTTGAGTTACCCCGGTAAAGATGTCAGCAGGCCTCACCACAGGATCAGGATTAGGACCAAACCCCAACCAGATGTCCACCTCTGTCTCCACTAACTTTTGATCATACACTCTCCATCTGCCTGTGATTTACTTTTCCTTTCTGCCTCTGCTAGAGTTCCTTGTGCAAGTTTACATGCAAAGAATCATACATTTCGATACATACTTATGTAAAATTGTCAACAGAGAGTTAAGAAACAAGTATCATGATATGTGAACGATGTTGTTTGTTTGTGGTGCAAGAATGTTAGCATGCTAATTAGCTAGCCCCAGGCCATCCTGTCTCCTAATACCACTTTGAAGCTAAAGAGGTGATAGTGTGATGACCCCGTGGTTTCAGTTGTGAGATTTATGCGAGTGCCAGATCTCTTTCTAATGAGTAAACAAAATGTCAAGAAAGGAAATGCTTTTCAGTAGCTCAGAGCAGGTCGGCTAGTGATTGGAAGGTTGCTGGTTCAAATCCCGACTCCGGGCTGAGCTGAGCTGCATGTTGAAGTGTCCTTTAGCAAGACACTGAACCCCAAATTGCTCCTGATGTGCGGTTGGCCATAACCTTGCATGGTGGCCTCTGGCATCAGTGAGGGCCCTGCGATGAGCTGGCGACTTGTCCAGGGTGTACCCTGCCCTCTCCCAGAGACAGCTGGGAGCAAAAACCCCCGTGACCCCATAAAATAATAATAAAAATAAAAGGGATAAAGCGGTTACAGACAACAGATGGATGGATGAAAATGCTGATGAAGGTTCACAGTCATCCAGGTCATCCTAAATCTAAGTGCTGTATCATCAGCAGCTGGTAATATTTTCTTATTTGAAAAATAAAAACTATAGCCAAAGAGAACTACAGCATAACGTATAGAGAGCAGCAGATAGCGCTTGTAGCTGTAGCTGTCACAGACGCACCCCAGTCCGATAAAGGTTACCCAATGCAGCAGTTTCTCTGGGCGTATGCTTTATGCTAACGCAACCACTAACTGCTGCTTCATACAAATTACACGTTTGAGACAAGGATCTTGAGTCAGGGACACAGCAGTCTCTCTCGTACACATACAGAGATGAGTTGACTTGCTGCTTCCTGTTTCCCTCCTCAGAGCTGCAGAGTAATTTTAGAAAGTGCTGTGGTTTGCCTTTCTGTCTGTCAGTCCAGCCGGGCCTGGCTAGTTAAAAGGAGGCTCCAGCTTCAAGCAGCGAAAGTCTACATTCTCCATGAAGAATAACCTTCTGACTAGCTTTTAACTTTTTTTAAACCAACAAACTTAGTATTAGTTTGTTGAAGACTTGCTTACAGCAATGGTTTTAAATGTAAAATACCACCTCTCGCTTCATCATCCAACATCATAGTGGGGCTGTTAAGCTCCTAAAATATGGACAATCTTGCTTTTTGTGAAAGAAGCATGAAACTTTCAGGGTTTGTTCTTGATGACCTAAGCTTTAATTTGAGATGTGGAGGCATTCTCAGTTTGACCCCTGAGGTCAGCTGGAGTTCATTGACCTCTGTAAAATGTCATTTTCATGCACAACATTGTAAATGTGCATATCTTAGGATGTAAATGTGATAGAAATGTAAACCAACTATGTATTTCCAAGCTTCAGGGCATGAGGAACTCATTTATGCTATTGATAGCACTCTAAGAGGTCAACATCATTGAGTGCAGTGAAGGTTACTAGGAATGTGAGTGACTTAAGGCGAGACACTATAGGCGAATAGGGTAAAAAAATTAAATAATAGATATCACAATGAAACTTTCTCAGCTGATTACTCATGTTAAGCTAAGAAATAAATGTATTGCAAGTTTTTTGTGTTTTAATGTTTAAATATGCAAATAAGGCCTTATCTCATTAAAAATGCGCTAATTTGCATATATTTTAAAAAACGAAATCTGATCATGTGATAAAGCTTGGCAAAAAAAAAAAAAAATGTCATTTTGTTGTCATATTAGATGGGAAAATAACTAAAGAGGGGTTTATGGACATCTACTTCTGTTTTTCATAAATACTGTCAATAGCCATAGTTTTTTGAAATAATAATTTTCCGTGATAAAATCAGGGTTTTCGTATAAATGAGAGGCCAAACCACGTAGAAATATCTGCGTTTTCCCTTCGTGTAAACAGGATCTTATTTTCCCACAGTGTGTATGTTAGGTGTGTGTTAAGTGTTGTAGCCTGTAAATGTGTAAACAGCAGCCTCAGTAGTATAATTGTGCCATTGAGTCTTTTCTTGAAGCCCATTTAAAATACATTTGCTAACCTCTACTAAAAATCATCTGCTAACCTTTCTTTCTTGGAGTGTTAGCTATGTGTGCGCAGTGTGTCATCTGTGTTATGTGCAGTGTTGGTCAAGTTACTTGGAAATAGTAATTAGTTACTGATTACTGATTACTTCTCCAAGAAAGTAATCCAGTTACTTTACTGATTACTTATTTTCAAAAGTAATTAGTTACTTTACTAGTTACTGTACTAAGTTAATTTTCAAAAACATGATGCACAACTTGAATATGCTATAAAGCAATAGACCTTTCGCGGCAGCAGGAAATTAATGGACAACAGTCAGACATGAGATAAACAAACCCCGTGTGAGCCAATATTACAGTAGCACCAGCTCCCAAAGGGCTTTGCATCACTTCCCACCTCTTCTAGTAGGGCTGGGTATTGTTAAGAACCTCACGATTCGATTTTGATTCTTCAGGTCACAATTTGATTCAATATCGATTTGATTCAATATTGATTTAAATGCTTTGATATCGATTCAGTAATAAGCAGTAATAAACAAATAATTCATTAGAGTACCTGTTGATAATTTTCAAATTCAAAAAAGTAATCTTAAATTATAAATCTTTCCTCTAGGAAGCTCTAGTTGAAATGTAAACAAAGGCACACGATGTGTTAAGTTATAAAATAGTGCAAACATAGTTAAGCTGAGAAAGTGCCATTGTTTCTGGGATTGCATGGTACACTTTTGTCTGACATCAACAGACATAAACGCGGTCCCCCCGCCCTCCGGCTAGACGCAAGGGGGTAAAACGTTGACACTGAACCCCCTCTCTCCCTGGAGGAGAGTGCTACTCGCGGGCGCACGGTGCAGCGGCCAGGATGAGACCGTCTGCGCTGGGAGTTTACAGTCTCCGAAAGAGCGGTGCGTCAGACATCTGCTACCCGCCTCCGCAGCTCCGACGGTGTTTCCGCGGCGCATCACCCTCCGACCCTCAAGCGAGATCCCGGGCGAGGCGCTTCCAGCTGCTAGAGGCACGAACCGAGAGGCGTCCGGCGAGGGACAGCGGGTGGTCGGGGGCCGCTGCTTGCCTGAATCGATTCAAAGGATTTTCTGAATCGTTACTGGTTTTCCATACTGCTCGTTGCCAGTATGGAAAATCTAGATTCGACAGTGACTGCTTTCTGGATCAATCTGTTTGGCCAAGGCCCGCCCCCACCGCCTCTGTTAGATCCAGAGAACTGTCTGGGCAAACCCGGCGCCGGAATGCAATCAGCCCTGCATACATCATTGTCACTCACGAGACAGTCTCACAAAAAATCACGGTTAAGTAACACAGTAACGCAGCCTGCTTGCGGGAAAGTAACAGTAATCTAATTACTGTTTTTGCAATTGTAATCCCTTACTTTACTCGTTACTTGAAAAAAGTCATCAGATCAGACCTCCATCAAAGATTTTTTTGGAAATCTGCTTCGTAGCCATGACCCTGAGCATCAGGATCAGTCCTTATAGGTGCTCATAGGCATTTGAGACAGAGAGAGGCCGGCTTGACGATAGGGTATACAGTGCTGATGTCATCTGATTTGAACAACAGCTGTGTTGTGATGTGAATGCAGTGGAAGGGGGAGATGAAGGGCAACATTCATTGGCTGAATTTTAACATCTTTAATTTTAAATGTGAATGATTAGTTAAATGCTCACACAAGTTGTTTAGCAGAGATAACAATCTGGTGTTACCTTTAGACAAATCCAGACTGACTGTTTCCCCCAGTTTCCAGTTTGTGCGCTAAGCTAGGCTATCTGGCTGCTGGCTGTAGCCTTATAATAATTCAATGGTGGTAAAACTCTTTGCTTGTTTTACTTTCCCTAGAAGGCTGAAGTATTCCCTTATTTGATACGAGGTAAAGGTTGAATGGTTTGACATTACTTTGTGATTACTGACACTGTGGTGTCTTTATGTTCATGGAAGACTTCCAAAAAGAGCAATCAACGTTCAGAAATTATGTTACCTACTTTCACAAAATATGAAACATGGGTAAACACTGTCTCCTTAAATTTCAGCAAACCTGTATCACAACACGTGTACCTGAGGCAGGAAATCAAGCTCGTTCAAGATACTCAGGTAACACGGTGCTGGTATGACAGCTCTCCCCCTCCTTCCTGTCTTTTCTTGTATCTATTGTTCACTCTCCAGTCACAAGAAGAAGAAGAGAAGAGCCAGCAGCTGGACTGACGTCAAACGGTTTGCTCTATGCCTGCAGCTCCACACCACCTGAGCCAATGAAGGTGTGTAAAACAGGCCTGTCTGGATATACAGCACCATCTCTACAGCACCACAGACACTGCAGATGAGTGCCTGGCTGGTATGCATGTTGGGCAGGTTGAAGGAGCTCACACTAGGTTAGCCCACATTTAAATCAGTTTAATTACCAACAACCAAGTGCCGTCTTTAATATCCCTTAGCAAAAAGTAGTATACTTGAAGTTCATTTTATTAAGTATGCTTGAGTATAAGTATAAGTATAGCTAGTATACTATGGACCATGTACTTGTAGCATACTAGAAAGTATACTAATCTAATACTTCTTCGGACTAAATTGGAACATTTTAAGTTTATAAAAGTATACTTTAAGTATACTTTATAAGGTCATTTTAAGTTTACAGAAGTACACTTTCAAGTATACATCAAGTACACTCATCTATATACTACTAGTGTACTAAGTATATACTTCTAGTCCACATTTTAGTTTATTAACATGTAAGTTGAGGGGTAATACCTCAAAGCAAATGTGTGTAGTGAAAAACATTTTTATTCTGCCAAATTAAATGTAAGCACAACTCAATGACTCAACCTGTATCTGTACTTACATCAAGATATTGTAAGTACCAGCACTTGTAATGTATCTCTCTAGCAAGAGATTCACTATTTATTATCATACATGCCCACTGCTTAACGGACGGGAAGTCTCTCCCGGAAAACACCCCTTCACTCACGGTGCCAACATTTTTATCATCTTTGTTAATTCGACACAATTTAACCACAGAACAAGGATGTGAATTAACCCGCAACCGTCTTACACATCATCTTATTCACAAACACATTCAGGAACCATAATTACACTAACAACAACAGAATACCCAAGAGTCTTTGCGCCACAGTCCACAGTATACTAAAGTACAAGCAGAGGCGGTCCTGGCTAGATTTACGCCCTGGGCAAACCATCACTTGCCCCCCCCCCCCCAATTTTGTGCGATGAAATTGCGGTAACTCCCAAAATTTGTGGTTTGATAATAAAAAGAGAGAAAAAAAAAGTGATTCCCCCAACACCCTGTTCTCACTAGGCTACTACCATAATGTAAAGAGTCATTTCTTATTACTTCCTATGATAAGCAGCATACTACATCACAGAAAGTGCTGGGAATATTTAAGTTCTTGTTTTATTTCAGACCTTAATAAAAACATGGCTCAAACTTACAAAACATTGATGAGTCAAACAAGTTCTGTAGCTTTACAAAAGGAATATGCTACAACTTCTGTAAAAATGAATAAAGAAAATAAAAAATAAATAAATAAATGTGTGCTTCCTGTTTTACAGAGGTAGCTATACAAAACAGACATCTTCTGTTAAAATAAGTGCTTCCAATGGACAAAGTGCATCTCTTACTGTACCATACATTTACATACTACTAATATACTTACAACTGGAAGGTTTTTGAAACTAGTATGATTTTTTTTGTTGGCAAATGAGAATGAGTTGCGGGCTTCATCATGGCTTCATCGCTTTTTGATGATGTTCACGTCGCGTAATTACGTCACTTCATAACGTTCCCATGGCAACAGGGGAAAATGGCTGCTCTTGTGTGAAGCAAACGCAACATTTTTCAACTTTCTGCTGAGATATATGTGACTTTTTTGCAACGAAAATGCGGGGATTATGAAATTATGCAAGCCCCGCATATTTTGCGCGGAAATCGGCAATTTATGCAGCGAAAGTGCGGCGTATTTGAAAAAATGCAGCCCCCGCATAAATATGCGGACTGATTATGATTTGAATTATGCGATCGCATAATCGCGTTTTTCTGGAGGGACTGTCTGACACACACAACCTGTATGACTCTGAGCAGCAAGTTGAGGTGACAATGAGGGCACCCCAGCGCCCACTCCACTACGGGAAATAAGCGGCGGTAGTCTAGAAAACTGGCGATTATTATTTATTTTTTTTTTCGTGAGTGCGTGCGCCCTCACATTGATTGCGCCCTGGGCGGTCGCCCACATTGCCCATAGCAAAAACCGGCCCTGAGTACAAGTATAAGCTTTAGTATTAAAGTATAAGTCTAAGTATTAATGTACTTAGTCTTAGACTATTCTTTATACTTTTCAGTATAAGCCAAGTATACTTCACTATACTTTTCTTAAGTATATAAAATGTAGTATATAAAAAGTACACTTCAAGTATACTGCCTCAGTTTTAGTATAAAATAAGTATACTCGTAGTACACTTGAATAAACTACTTTTTGCTAAGGGATATCCCATAAATCCCAGCATAAGATCATTAACAAATTGCATAACTCTTGTTGTACGCAAATACAACACTTCATGTTCTGCAGTGTGCCAAATAGGCCAGAATAAACCCATTCATCACAACATACTGACCTTCTTTACAAATGTTAAAATTAATTAATAAAAAAGAAAAAAACTGTCATGATCCGGGTCTTGGCAGTGTCTTCTCTCCCTGTGTTATCTTTCTCTCTGTGTCTGTCTGATCCTCCTGTCTCCCTCTGTGTTGTCTGTGCATGGGCGTGGCTACTCTCTCCTGCAGGAAGCGCCAGGTGGGACGCATCCAGCAATCAACTCCTCAATAAAGCCTCTGGACCTTCACTCACTCATCGCCAGATCTTACTATCAGTCATAGCGGTATTCTGAGTTCTCGATCCTGGCTCCTCGTGTTGAGTTCTGCTCATTCGAGTCATTAGCTTGTGTAGCTTTGTTTGCTGACCTGCATCTCCTTGTGTCACAGTGTTTCTACTGCTCCTACCTGCTCGCTTGCCTACCTGCCTGCCAGTCTACAGCCCCTGCCTACGTTTTGGTCGAGCCATCTACATCTACGTGCCCGTCCGGGCTCCGGTGCTTCCCAACCCCGCCGTGAAGGCTCCACAGTTCACCAGACCACCAGCGGGACGCGAACCGCGTGGCTACGCGGCGCCGCCATTTCCTCAAGGGACGCCCAAGCAGGAGTCATCATTTCTACCACCAACTACGATTCTTCGTATTACAATAAATATTGACTTTGCATTTAGCTGCCTGAGTCTCGAGTCGTGCATTTTGGGTTCGGCCTCTGTTGAAATCATAACAAAAACATTTTCACCACACTGTGAATGTCCTGCATATTTCATATGCTATGATATCATAATATCTAAAGGCTCAAAAGTGTCTGACGCATACGTTTCTAATTATACCTGTTGTTTCAAAAGGCCGACCATACACCAACTGGGATAATAGGTAGCCTACATTAAACTGCCTACACCCCTGAGTAAAATGAGAAAGACAAAATGTGTTCCTTTATTCATTATATTTCATTTTGCTACACAGATTTTATTTCGATTTTTTTCTTGATTCTGGCAGTGAATGTGGATGGAAGTAAAACAAAGTCAACTTATTTTTAGTGCCGTAACACCAGGCTACAGAACAGCTTCTTTGCTCAGGCTTTCCCAGCTGAAAAATAAATGTGCCAAGTGTACTAAAATTTAGCATACTTTTGAGTACTTGAAGCCACACTAATCATCATTATACTTCAAGTGTGTTCATGATTAGTTAACTTGAAGCATGCTATTTTGGAACAACTAATTTTGTACTAAATATATTTAAATTGTTATTTAATTGTAGAAAAGCTTAACTTGAAGTGTATTTAGTGTACTTTTATGTGCTAAAGTGGAACAACTTAAAGTATATTTTGTATACTTTAAGCATATGGCTGTATATGTACTAATATATGCTTAATTAGTCAAATTAAAGTGTACTTTGTTTGTATTGTAAGTACATTAAAAAATATTTGTTAGTGTCTTAAAAATATATAAGCTTTATACTTATAATGTATTGTTACTGTGCTAATAATATGCTTAATTATACTTTTGGCTTATTAGGCTCAATTACTAAAAAAGCATACTTTGCAGTTAATAGTAAATATACTTTATCATTACTTTGCTATATTACTTTCTAGCATGTGCTTGCAAATGTATTACCAGTATACTAAAGGCTGAAAGAATAGTGGGACTACTTCCAGGTGAAACAATATACTTTAATGTATTTGTACCATATCTTATTCAGAATAGTACATTTTAAATAGAAAAAACTTGTACTATCTCTTAACATTTATACAACAAATGTATGAACATTTACATTATGTCTTTTGAACATTTCCAAATATTGGTACTTTAGTACACCTTGTAGAAATAGGTCCATTTGAGGCCGCAGACCTAAACATTACACATAAACTTTACAGAACACTGAGAAATAGTGAACAATGAAAAACAACATTCCTTATTATTGCACGCCTAACCCCTCCCACCATACAGAAACACACACCACACATTAAGTTCCTTTTTTTTGGCTGAACTGCTCATTGTTACACTTTCGTGTGATGGCCGCGCGCACATCAGAGACACTCGTCTGTGGAAACTCCAGAAGAACAGCGACTGTTGACCGAATAGACAAGAGACAATGAGTCACGCAGCATATTCATAGTATTTTGAACAGTACATCAAAGGGGTATTCCAGAAAGGAGGTTCAGCAAACTCGAACCCTACCCTGAACTCTGAGTTGACTTAATCTGGGAAGTGAAATTCTGAATATAGGCTATAAAAACAGTGATTGCTCCTCACTCTGGTTTTATTCACATTCTGCATATTAAATAAGGTAAAAGTTTATTCAGTGGATATTTCAGCTTCTAGCAGCTTTTACCAATGTTAGAAGACAGGATGTGTGTTAATCAGTAGATTAACACACATCCTGTCTTCTAACATCCTGCTGAGTAAATGAATGTGGAAGAAGGCAGAGGTGGTGCTCACCTCCACCACCACCACATCTAACAGAGGCAGAGGAGCTGGTCCTGAGTCAGGTCGCTGGGTGACCAGAGGCTGAGGGCGTCACTCACCCCAGGACCCAAGAGGCAGTCACACACTTTCATCTACAGATAGTACTATAAGTTATTTAATATTATCCTAAATGCGGCAGCAAATTAGAAACATGTACTTTGAAATTGCGTTGTTGGAGGCAATGCAAGCTGATGGTTAGCCTACTTTTGTAGCTATATGTGGGAAATAAAGAAAGCCAAATGAAATGTGAATGATTCCTCTTTTTCTGACTGCTGGAAAGTGATTGATTAACCTGCAAAGTGATAAAAATGAAGAGGTCCAGATCTGAGAGCACGTCAGCAGTGACGTGTAGCCTGATATTCGATGTGCAGCCGGACTGAGAATATTGTTCAGATAAATGACGGACTGATGAGAAGTGGTACCGTTCGGCTCAGGGAATGAAATCTCATATAAACGAATCTAAATAATCCCCCTGTTGTAAAACTAGTTGAATAATTTCTGCGTCAACATTATACTGTTGAGAAGGAAAGGACAGGGCTGTCAGATAGCTCCGTCAGACTCAGGGTTTTTTCAAGTAAAGCTGCCAGACGAGCAGGTTAGGTTCCCAGAGTCAGTTGACATGGTGACTGACACAGAGTTTAAGATACCTCTCATTCAGGGAAAAAAAACAAACTGGAGTTTCTTAGTGAGTACTTAGTTTTCACATAACCGGCTTTCTGGAATACCCCTCTAAAAACTCTGAATAATTTTATCAGTATAGTATACCAATACTGCTACCAGTAAACAGTCCAACATGTATTTAGTAATTAGTGGTGGTCAGTTTTCTTTTGATCTAGCTGCTATAGAAATCACCAAAGCTTGTATATAGGCTACATGTAACTCAAAACAATTACATACCTGTAATAGCCTGCACTTTGTCAACATCAAGCTGTGTTTTTGGCGGCCCCCCCCCCCCTCCCAGACTTTCCAGTTAGGGTGGACTGTGCAAGGCCCTCCTTTGTGAATACCAGGACAGCCAGCTCCTGGGCAAAAATGGTCATGCGAGATCTATTCAGCCACAGGAAGGCCCTCTTTGAAAGTGTCACTGTGCTGCCTGCCAAGGGGTGCTACATGGGAGAGAAAGAGAGGATAAATTGGACAGATTATCTCTCCCTACTTATGAGAAATAAATAGACATTATCCAAACATTAAAAAATGTTAAATCAATCTTTACTTGGAAACACTGCTAGTATATATAGCCCACTAGGGAGTGCTATGACCAGTGGTGTTGAAGTTCCCACTGACAGCAAGATAATTCATATGACTGATTTGTGAAACATATAACCTATTAAATCCCATCACTTTATTGCTGACCCAATTACCAACAAGATGATGCTGCCAAAGACAAAAGGTCCATAGTGCAAATATAGAATTCTTTATGAATGACCTGTCAAGTAATGAATACAAACGTTCATCCCTCAATTATAACATACCATTTCAATTTCACTGTCCACAGAAGATGATGATGCTGCAGATGAGGGGGTCCCCCTAAACGAGGACATCAATGTCCGGACACACTCCACACACTCCCTCATTAATTTAACCATTTCTGGCAGGTCTAGATGAATGTATTAATAAGTGGGAAAACATTTGTTAAGTTAGTTAGTAAAAGTAATAGTACTAAAGCTCAGTACAGGACAATAAATAATATGGGAACACCCTGAATCATTGTTTAATAAACATACCAGGGTTCGTACACATTTTTAGAGGTCAAATTCAAGCACTTTTCAAGCACTTTTAAGGGTCATTTTCACATTTTTCCAGCACCTTATCGCTGGGGTAAAATACATATCTACAGGAACATATATACACTCATACTTATTTTTTTATCACTTTTTATCAATTATGTACATTGTATTATGCTGAAAACATCTAAAATTATGTTTCATAACAGCAAAAAGTTTATAAATTAAAGGTGAACACAAAGTTTTATCCAAAAAAGAGGGAAGCCACTTGGCGTTCTTCAGGCACACTTGCACCGAGACAAAGAAAGACCTGAGAGCACCCAGTAATTTCCTTTTTTAACATACATTTTTATGTTCAAAATGCAGTGTTGGGAGTAACACGTTACAAAAGTAATGCAATTACTGAAGTGCATAACTTTTTGCTGTAACGCAGTAATGTAAGGCATTACAAAAAGAAAAAAAAGGTAATATTTTCCTCGGTACAAATCTCAGTAACGCACGTTATACAGTGCATTTTAAACCCTAAATTAAGTGGTGTGTTGTTTTTATACAAATTTGCCAACACCGCGAGATTAGCAGGGGAGGAAAAATCTGTGCAAATGTTTACACAGTAATATTATAATGTAATAAAGTTACTGAAATGACAGTAACAAGTAATAAATAAATAATGTGATACATGTTTGGAGTAACTTGCCCAACACTGTCAAAATGTGTCACCTATTTGTAAGAAGTCTTGGCTTCCATCTAATTTTACTTTAATAGAAGTAAGTAATGAAAAGTGGAGAAAAGTGAACATTCCCTTTTCACACTTCCACTCCTTCTCCTCAGCCATACTTCTCTATTGCTACCAGGCTGCATGTGTGACGACACACAGGCCACAGACTGCATACAGATAATCAAGCACTAACCTAACGAGGTCACGTAACGTGATTAATGGTGCGTTAATTATTCTTTAGCATATAATGGTTTCCATATTAATATATTAATCACATGCGTTAACGCGTACATTTTTTCTATGGTTTAGTAGTTTATGTCCATAATTAACATGTTAACTTTGACAACCCTACATTTTATATAATTTAGTCTGTTAAAATGCTAATTTAGCAAACGTTAGCGGTTAACATAAACAAAGTGTTAACGTGCAGCGTTGGCCTTAGTTACTCAAGTCTTAAGTTAACTTACATTTCATGTGACTGGAGCGCAGACACTCCCATTGCACAAATCATCAAATCGTTTTTGCAGACTTTGCATGAGGCCACTCTTTGATTCGGTCCTTATCTTAACCATAGTTTGTAGTTATCATTTTCAAGCCAACGCTCGTTAACACATGAGCCTCCCGGCATTTTGTCATCTCCTGCCGTCTCTCTTCGAAGGGGGCGGGGTCACACACAGACCAGCAGGTCGCAGAGAGGCTCAGCGGAGCCCAGGAGGAAACATCTCCACATACGGATCTCTTACTGATTTTATTTCTCCTTGTTATAAGCAAACTATCAAATCTGATCTCAATTTTGTGAAAGAAACAGAGTTTTAAGCACTTTCAAGCACCTAAACTAAAATCCAAGCACTTTTCAGACCTTGAAAACACAACATTGAAATTCAAGCACTTTCACGGATTTCAAGCACCCGTACGAACCCTGACATACTGTGTTCTGACATGTCAACCCCTCTAATTCCAATCTGAACACCCACCGTGAAGGGACGACATGATTTCATTCATTCCAGGTGCCATGCCATGACCAGTATTATCATCCGTCAGCTTCTTCAAGAGAGAATGAGAGATCAGAATCACAGTAAACTTCATTAAGGTACAATAGACATTTACAGAACCTAATGTGATGAATCGTTAGAGGAAACAGCGGCAGATATAATGTTGTGTTCATTTTGTATGTTAGAGATTGTGATTATTTTATGCTTGTTTTTTCTGGATCCCAATAAACACAATAGACAAACACTACAGTTTGTCCAGCTGTCATGCTGACTGACTGATCTGTGAATGACAATCTGACAGCTGTGATCCAATCCTGTGCACACTTTGTAGGTCAATTAAGATTTATGATTGTAATTATAATAAATGCTGTTCTAAGGGTACTATATAAATTAGTTTTTTATTACTATCAGCCCTTATTTGTATTAGTGACAATATTTTTAGACACACACATGTGCATGCACATGCTTTTGACTTCTATACTTTATTTCTCAAAGGAAATAAAGTATGTTTAAAGGACTCTCTTCTAATCCACAATACCGTGTGGGACAAAACATTAATGAAAGGTGTTTGAAAATGATTATATTGTTGAATATATTAAATAAAAGTAAATAAAATACATTATGCCTAGTTGGCATGCACATGACAGCCAAAAGGAGTTTATATGTGAAAATAAGATATGTAACAATTGTGAGATTAAGTTTTCCATGCAGTTTTATTCAATATAATAATAATAATTTTACCATAATAATATATTCAATATAAATGTACTTGCCATTCTCTGGGCTGAGGAGAAACCCAACTCTTCATCTGAGGCATGGTCTTGAAACTTTAAAAAGTGAAAAGAGAAAATAGCTGTTAAAAGCAATACAACAGAGAAAGAGTTTTAGTCTGAGAGTACACAACAGCTGGGAAAGAAGTATGACTTACAATTTCATGCCGTTGTGGACTTCCTATGTATGTGCCGTCATCAGAACTTGGACTGGATGCCAAGGGTAAAAGCACACGTCTTACTGCCTTGTCAATCTTTGTTCGCTTTCCCTAAATAAAAACGTTTATATGGTAAAGTAGGAAAATGATTAGTTATATCCCGAAATTTGAGTTGTACTAGAAACTACATTATTTAATTAGAAAACAAGATATAACACAGCAGTTCATGTTGGCATTAACTAAAATTGTAGTTGAGTTTTTAAAAACTAAAATGGACAAACTACCTTAATTATCAACACAAAGAAACATGCAAAATAGCTGATTCACAGGACTAAAAGATTCTGTCCAATATTCCTCAAATCAAGACCTTTAGTGAAGTGTCTGAGGGGCACCACAGTTTTTGCTGTTGTAAACTTTGTAGCCCCCCAGCTCAAGAAAGAAGTATGCCTTACCCCATGAACACGTTGTGGAGATTCATTCTCAGAACTGTGGAGGTGATCTTGTGTGTCCAGGGCCCTCTTCTGAGACAGGGAAGTCTTCAGGTTTTGTAGCACCTGGTCCCTGGCTGCCTCTTTAATCCTGGTTTGCTTTGCCTGTTAAAAATGTTTTTGAAGTAAACATGTTGGTGTCCTACAGAAAGCTTTGTGTTATCAAGTTCACATTTTGAATGTCTTCTTATTTAAAGTTCCCTTAATTATCTCACCGTCCCTCAGATATAGCAGATTTGGTGTCTCTGTACATAAAAATGCAGGTAGTAGTTGAATCTATCTGTACACCTACCTCTGGCAGCTACAACAACAAAATACTGCTACATCAAGATGTTTCAGTGTTATTCATCTAATGTCATATATAACAATAAATCAGTCAGAGGGAGCAAATCAGTACATTTACTTTGATAGTTTAGCTACATTTTACTTCACATAAATATGCACTTTAACTTGAGTGGGAATTTCCATGCATGATTCGTAATGGAGAATTTTAGCATTGCTTAACTATTTTTTGTTTTGTTTTTTTACTTAGGTAAATGATTTGAATTTTGTCAAGACCTGTAGGCTACCAGAAAGCACCTGGATGTGTCGCTAGCCAAAGTATTGGAGACAGCATGTCAGCTAGTGCATCTTGAAGGAATGTGGTTGCACTCACCTGTGTGGCCGTTTTAGGCTTCACTACGTCGGTCGCACACATTTTCTTTTTCATGCGCACACCCCTGCTTTCGTCCTCGGCCCAGATATCCTTACCGAGAAGGAATAAATTCTTCTTCGACACAAGTTCTTTGTAGGAATCTGACATAACAAAAAGAGTACAACAAATAAGTTTAGCCTAGACATTTTTCATAACAACGACCAAATTAAACAGTCAGCTGCTAGCTAGCTGACCGAGTTGGAAAAATAATAAGTATTCAGTATACCTATTACCCATCACCGTATTCTCCATACTTGCCTCCAAATAACAGCACCTTAGCAGGCACCGTCCTGTTTGGTTCTTTTCTCGTGGGCCATTTTATTTCAATCCAGTTCGCGTCGTCATCAAGGTCCGGCTTGGATGCCACTTGGGTGAACTGGTCGCTACCAAGAATGAGCGACGTACTTTCCACTTTAAGTGTTTTAACAAATAAGTAGTAGACGGCGAATTTAAACATTGTATCCTCCTAACCTGCAAACCTGCCTTCACGCGACTGACCTGACCCCGCTCAGATGCAACGGATGTCGGATGACAACGTCCGCGGCTCTGATTGGCTGAAAGTGAGAAACGAAACTGATGCACTTGATTGGTCAGGCACTGTCTTGCAGTTACTATATAAAATCATCATGGCAGCAAAAAGAAATTTGAAGAGACATTTGAATTCTGACGAGACTCAACCAGAGACACCAAGAACAACAAAATACAGAAGAGAAATAATTCAGTTGTACAGTTAAATGATGGAACATTCTGCTAAGTTATGACCCTGGTGGCTTTTACATCTGATGATGGGGCCTCGTCTACATCCACCAACTTCTGTATTTTAGTAAAAGAGCTTGCCAAGAGTGGAAGAAAGGTGTGTAGAGATGCTCAGTTAAATATATCTTCCACATTTATAAATGAGGTGTCTTACACCAATAATGTATTTGCAGTGCATCCCCAATCACTCAAGAGTAAATGTGTAATGGTTAAGTCCAAGAACAAAATGTATGTCATTCCACTTCCCAACAATGTTGAAAGAGACAAAAATTCTCTGGGAGCTACTTCTTTATGGACATCAATGCCAAACCGACCTCTACATATCAGTCCTATACGCATGAATACTGTCAGCGACTTTTTGATCTGTACACTCTCCAATTGGTCTTGTTTGCAGTAGCCCTGCTTTTTCTCCATTAAACAATACCAATGAAATGTTCTTTTTTGAACACTTGTGACAATGTTAACACAGTGTGAGTGAACTTCATTTTTTTGCTTATAATTTAGCCAGTATTAACTTGTCTGTTGCAGTATGGGTGATGCTATCTGTTAAATCGTAGCACTGCACCAACTTTAAACCCCTTGCTTTTCAGCAGAACACACTTTTTTTGTGCACCTGTACTTTTGAAGTGTGCATTTAATGTTTTGTTTAATGTCATTTTGTGTGTAAGATGTATCATATTTCTTTTGCCAAACTGATTAAACATTACAGAACAGCTGCAATAATTGCTATCTGTGTACTTTACACACAGCACAAGATTTCATAAATGGGTTTAAGTGCATTTTCATACAACACTTTCTAAAAGAATGTCCTAAAGTACTAGCGTGAATAACTTCACTTCATAATTAGACTCAAATGTAACTTAAAATACACTCAAACTTAATATTACAGTGTTGATATTAAAATGTGTACTTTTAAAATATGCTTTCAGTGTATGTTACAATGACAATTTTAAGCATACAATTTAAAATATATCAAAAATATGTGTAAAAACAAATTCAAATAAGTACACTTTAGAAAGTACACATAACTTTTACTTAAAGTATATTTTGGTATAATATATTTCTATAAAGTGTAATATAGTATAATTATTTCAAAGTGTGTTAAAGGGTTAGCGTGAAAGTGTGATGCTAGTATGCTTTTTATATATTTCCAAAAAGTACAATTTGTGTGAGTACATTTTCAACATACTATCAGAAATATAAATATACTTGAAATACAATAAAGTACATTCTTTTTTTACTTGGGTTGAGCACTCCTCCATAAAGAATAGTTTTCCACTTATCCAACCAAGACAGATTGGAATCTGACGTGTGGCAGGCATTAAGAGTTACGATAGTAATTATAAGAGATAGAGAATCTTGCAGGTCAGATGGAGGTATCAATATTAAACTGAGATTCATTACCCACTAAACTTCCTTATAGTGTGTTTTACCAGGAAGTCTTTTGAGGTATATTTAATTTAAACTCAACAAAGCTTTATTGTAATTAATGTTAAAGTTACATTATTGATATGTTAATGAATGATTACATTTTACAGAAGAAAACTGAATAGATGATCTCTGCATCATTATTTCTTTCACAAGAGAGACCTGGTGAACATATGCTGTAGGTATCATACAGTTACAGAAGTACACACAGCATTAATTGACATCACATAGAGTGCTGCAGAACAGGAGCTGAGAAACACAAGTGAATGTAAACATGAATATTTAAAACAATGACATTCATTATGAAATGTGTTTGACTGTCTGATATAAAGGTAACATATTCAGATTAAAACTGCAAGCAGTGATGAACGGGCCCTCGCAGTCCGCGCGCGCGTCGGGGCGTGCCGCCGTCCAAACGCGCCGCGGCTTAAGCCCCGTTGCTCGGTGTTCACGGAGGCGGCAACCGCCTGCGTTTGGGACGGTGCACGCCGGGGGTGAATATCAGCATCTTCTCCCAACGTGTGTTTGTAACGCGGTGGGCTGCCCCTGCCAGTATTAAGCGCTTTCAGGGGAAGTCAGAAATCCAAATGGACGACAGGTGAATGATTTCTAAAACACTTAATAATCGGGTACGTTTTGACAATCAATTCTGCACCGTTACGTTGTGTGAAGTGTTACGGCCTTCTCTTTGCCTTTGTCTGGAATTCAGGCACGGACACCTGTGTTTTTGCAGGGAACAGATTGGAAGTGGGACAGAGGGGGGGGGGTTGTGGCTTGCAGTAAACTTCCTCCGCCCTAAATTCGAACTTGGGTCCACTGCATATGTGGCATGCACGCCAACCACTCGACTGCCCAAATTGCCTGCCTGACACTGCCTTCTGTTGTCACCGTGAAGGCAGGAAGGCAGCGCATCATAGGGGAGGATGGAAGTGGAATGCCACAGATTAAGATAGGTAGTGGAGTGCAGCCAGAGGTGATTCTTCCTTTTGAAAAGGGACAGCGGTCAAGTGACCAGGTTTGACGGGCGTCCTGCAGTAGCGGTGTTTAACCGAAGAACCCACTCAGTTGTTTCATATCGATGTGGAATCCACTTCGTTCATCGCGGAAGAGTTGGGCAGAATCACAGCTACACACATCTTGTTGTGTGCCACCTTGACAGGGCAGACACAACACGCAAATGGCATTCTTAGCAAATTGGCTTATTTGAAAATTGTGTGCTGTGGCTTACTACCACTGACTTATCCATTATGTGGCTCAACCCATTACCCTTCAACTATGCCCTGTTGTAACGTGCAATTCAGACAAAACTACCTGCAAATGCCATGTACATCTGACTATGTTTGTCATCACTGCACATAAATATGTGTAGAATAATGCTTCATTTGCCTTCTTTCAAAAAATGTATTTATGGCTGTCTATCAGTGTCAAGCTTTTGATCTAAGTTCTTCTTTGTTTACTAGTTTTTATCCCAAGAAGTGCATGCTGCCACCTTTTAAAGTTTCAATAAAATCTGATGAATATGATACATGTGCCTTGAAAGACAACAGTGCCATCTAGTGGCGACTTGCATCACCTACACCATCAATTCATGTGCTTCTAAGCACAATTGACCACTTCCTGTTTGACTGAGAGTGTGGGTGTAAATGAGTCATTTGTGCGTCTTGTCATGACACACATGCGTGTCACATTTCATTCATGTACATGCATGTAGGATGCCCAAATTGCCTGAAATAAAACTTGCTTCATGTTTCCAGTGGGTGGCGCTATTGATATGACACAGTATTGATGCACAGATCTATTCAGGGCCACTCCCTCTAGATTCCCTCTAGATTTGGCCGAGCTAGGAAATAGTATGAAGGAGATATCAGCACTTGATGCTTCATGACGAAGGATTGTTATGGCAGGCTCCACAAATGCCAGCAGGTATGACTTAGGATAAAGATTTTAATAACTTTTCATTTTCAAGGTCAGAGGATGCTACTGAGTGACTTTGAAGTCAGTGGTGTTACATCTGTAGGAGGAGATAATTTAAGTACGAAGATTGGCGTAATTCAACATGGCGGCCAAACGCAAAATGGCAGACTAAGTATTGATGCTGAGATTTGTTCGGGGAGACAGCATCTACAGTTACAAGCAGTTTGGTGTGGATAGGAAATTGCATGTTGAAGTTATAACTGACACTAGGAGTCCAAATGGGTTTTTTGTGCGTCCGGTCATGAGGAATATGCGTACCATTTTTTCGTCCTTCTATGTTACATGTAGGAGGCGGGGCATCACAATAGGGGGCGCTACAGAGCCCACGCATCACGGCCACGCCCCATGACTACACAGATCTCATCAGGGCGACTCCCTCTGCATTCCTGAGGGATCTGGCCGAGATACGACATTGTATGAAGAAGTTATGAGGACACGATGCTTTACGGCGAAGGATTCGAATTGCCCGCTCCACTGTGGCCAGCAGGTATGACGTAGGATAAAGATTTCTATAACTTTTCATCTTCAAGGTCAGAGGATGCTACTGAGTGACTTTGAAGTCGGTGGCGTTACATCTGTAGGAGGAGATAATTTAAGTACGAAGATTGGCGATATTTCAACATGGCGGCCAAAAGTAAAATATCAGACTAAGTATTGATGCTGAGATGTGTTCGGGGAGACAGCCTCTACACTTATGAGAAGTTTGGTGTGGATAGGAAATTGTATGTTGAAGTTATAAAGGCTCGATGCTTGACCGCGAGGGGAAAAAATGGTTTCCATCGCCCCGCCCACTAAAGTATGTCACAGCAGAATGATTTTAATAACTTTTGTTCTCCAAGGCATGAAGAAAATTACTGTGTTAATGTGAAGACTGTTGTGTTTAAGCTCTAGGACAAGATAGTTTTCAAAGTAGGCATGAATTGGACAAAAACGCCGCCACACATCTAAATAGCTGACTTCCTGTTGGAGTGACACTAGGGGTCCCACTGGGTTTTTTGTGCGTCTGGTCATGAGGAATCTCCAAATTGAATTGCGTTCTTCTACGCACTTGTGGGAGGCGGGGATGAACATTAGGGGGCGCTACAGAGCCCGCAGGTCACGACCACGCCCATTGACAATGCAGGATCGCTATTTTTCCTTAACCGGACGCAAATTCCAAATTTGGAGAGTTTTCGATTATGTTCAGGCATCCAAAACTGCAGTCGATGTCGGATCGGAATAATAATAACGAAGAATAATTCTTCCAATTACAATAGGGACCTCACAGGTCGATGACCTGCTCGGGCCCTAATTGACTTTATCTTGTAAATAGTTCCTAGCCCAGGCTATAGGAGGGACAAAGAAAGAAGAACTGGTGTGACCCCACTGACAGTATCTCTCCTGAATACTACTTCAACCACAGTCTTAATCCCTGAGCTGGGTTTGTCCTTGTCATGCAGCCAGCCTGGCAGACCTGCAGGTGATTTAATTCACAGTTTTCTACACGTGCTAAACACACAACAGTGGATTACTGCCTGTCCTTTCACTCTGTGACATGTAGCAGTCAAGTCATTTCAGACCATTGTTTCCAACAGTTTGAAACCTGTGTTTTGCTCCCATTAGGACAGTTCTCTCTCCCATGAACCTACACCAGAGATGGGGACTCGAGTCACTGTGACTTGGACTCGGGTCGACTCGAGTCGCTGTTTTTATGACTTGTGACTTGACTTGGAAAAAAATAAAAGACTTGAGACTCGACTCGGACTTGGAAGTTAACAGTGTTGTAACGAATAACGTAACGAATTACATGTAACGACGTTACGTAATTTAATTACAAAATTTACGTAATTGTAATCCGTTAAATTACTGGGAGAAAATATGTAATTAAATTACAGTTGCTTTTGGAAATTTCAATGATTACAACTTAAGTTACATTTGAAAAATCGCCGCAAAAGCTCGGATTTATCAAATAGTTTTTCGCCCCCCTGGATTCATGTTTGTTTTTAGTTTTTTTCATATCAACATCCTCCTTCAAAAAACTGACGCTTGTGATTGGCTCTCTGGTCATGTGCCATTCGACTCAACCGACAAACCGTACGGCGGCAGTCAGACTCAGCAGCAACAGTGTCGGCGGCGCACAAGATGTTCCTGTGCTGGAAAATACAAAAAACACTTAATACAGACAGAAGCCAGGCTTCCCTGTATTACAAAGGTGGCTCTCTTTTAACCCGACTAGATCACCATGGTAACTTATGCTTAGCTCATAACCTGGTCCCGACCAGGTTCTGTTCATTGTTTAATCATAAAATCAACTGTTTCACTATTTAACTCATTTACAGCTGGCGTGACCTTTACTTTGAAAGTCCAGTGGAGCTGGATCAGAACAGAGCATTTGTACGGAGGGAGAGATCGCGCTGATCCGCTGCTGTTTGCTTTCTCTCTGAGCGTCTCCGCCTACAGATGTTCATCTGAGGGGATACGCTGCTCAGCTGTTGATCCGACTCGCGTCAGGAGGTCATTTATTAGGCTATAGCCTATTTACTTTTATATACAGTCACTCACCACTGAAAGAAGTTGTGCGCTCGCAGCAGGACAGATAATTTAACTTAATGTGGCCATGAATAAATTAATTGTTTCGCCTGTTATGTGTTGTCCAAACGCACATTTTGAGTAGGTCTACTCTGTTTTCTCACTTTTAAAAAGGTCATTGTACAGAGACAACATTAGATTTGCTTGTACCTACAGCACCTAAAAAACCCACTGTAACCTATTTTCATACGCACACCAGCCTCGCTTTCAATAAAACACACACTGGCATTTTATAATTGCGATCAGTGAAATATATGAAAACAATATAAAACACAGTTTAAAACAACAGTTGTTGTTGCTCTAAAGCTTCATATTTAAAAGCAGCTCAATGTAGAGATGTCAGAAATTAAAATCAGCCTCCTCTTGTCATATTTGCAGCAACACTGTTGCTTCAGGCTGTGATCAGGCTTTTTTGTATCGCTCATACTCTCTCCATTAAAACAACCTGCTCCTCTTGGCTGAAATCAGCCCGTTGTCGCTCCATTTAGTGAGGAAGTGAGCCTCCTTTGCAGCACAGGCCTAAGGTTAGACTCATAATATATGGTTAAACCTTTGAACTGAAAGGTTTATCACACTATAGGTCTTAAAATGTGAAAATGGTTAACAATTGAGAGATTTCATTCAAAATTAAGAAAAGTAATCATAATGTAATCAAATGTAATTAGTTACATTACTTTGAGAAAGTAATTGAAATAGTTACACTACTATTACATTTTCAACAGGGTAACTTGTAATTGTAACCAACTACATTTCCAAAGTAATCTTCCCAACACTGATAACAGCATACATTTGATTATATACTGTCCGTGGGTTTAGATTAACAGGGGGAACACCTGGGAAACACCGACGTTATCAACATGAGGTGTACCGTCACACCTCTTTAGGAGCCGCAGCCCCGGCTCTCTGTGTGAATTACACGGCGGAACGGCGGAGATGCTTCGCTCTGTGTGAATCACCATCGGCGGAGAATTGGCGAACAACCGCTCCGGAGATAATGTGGAGACGCTGTGTAAAAAGGGCTAGTACTTCATTGTAGGTGGGTAATAAGTAATGTCATAGGCCACATCTTCTGTTCAAAGAAGGTCATTCTAGTTTGACATAGTAGACAAAGGAGGTGACCTACGACATTATTTATCACCCACCTACAATGCAGTACTGAGTTCCCTCCCCAGACAGCTAAACAACCACTCAGAGTTTAAAAGCCTACAGCTTCCCTCCAGTTAGTTGGAACTGAAGATGCCTCTTGGATGAGAGGTGAAACATCTTCAACAAACCGAAACAAGTCCAGTCGACTACAATACAGCACTAAGAATTACCATGAACTGGATGACTGAGAACCTTCATCAACAAGGACTCATCCATTTCCCTGCCAGCTGCATTCACACATACACAGGATAAATCCACTTTTTTGTCTAAAAATGTAAAAATCCAATATCGCTAAAGCTTCTACAGAGCGGCTCAGATCTCCTCAGTCTGCCTGGCCTTCCCCACACAACACTCAACTCAAAGATCACGGATGAAGCTTCCAGTGACGCACATTGGGACTTCTGTGAGATCGAAAGCTGTTTACTGTGTCTCTCTACTTCTCCATCTATCTTTGCTGTATATTCTTCTACGATTTCTTGGTCTTCATAGTCACACTAGTTTTGTACCGTAGCTAACACTTAACTTTATAACCTGTAGGTATTTTGTTGAATTGAGCTTCTTTTACTGGGTAGTCTGTTGCTACCCAGTTAGCTTCCTCAAGCTAGCTTAGCTCACTGCTTCTTTGCCTTTCACTGCAGTCAACACGGCCTCGATGAACAAGTGTTACGATGGCCTGTGCTGAATGCTCTACAGTCACTGATAGGGTGTCCCTATTAGAGAGACATGTCCGTGAGCTAGAGCAGATTCTTTCAGCTAGAAACATGGGCACTGCAGATAGTGTTAACCCCGGGCCTGATAGCAGGCCTGCTAGCCTTAGCACTAGCTCAGTCTCGTCGGCAGCTGCTGTGGAGTTTGTTCCTGCTCGGTCGCGGCGTGGGAGAGGGCACAGGAGCAGGTCACCGGTTGTGTGGGCTGGTCAGCAGTCACCCCTCCCGACTGCTAACCAGTTTTCTGTCCTTGCTAGCCCAGTTGTTAGCCCGGCTCGCATGCCTCTCCAGCCCCAGCTGACGGGGCTAAACTCCACACGCTAGTGATAGGGGACTCCATTACCTGCAACGTTAAGTTAGCGTAGTCAGCCACTGTTTACTGTTTACCTGGGGCCAGAGCTTCGACATAGAGGCTAATCTTGGGGTGCTGGCATCACACAGGGCTAAACAGGGAACTCAGGCACACAAGCTACAGCAACATTGTAATTCATGTTGGCACAACAATATTTGTCAGAAGCAGTCTGAGATTACAAAAGATAGCCTAGCCAGGACTTTTCAGGTTGCAAGAAAGATGTGTTGGCATTGAGTAATTGTCTCTGGTCCCTTACCCCTATGAACCGCTGGCTGGTGCGTCACTATAGGGAGCAGGGATACAGGTTTGTGGATAACTGGCCCTCTTTCTGGGGTCGCCCCCACCTGCTGAGAGCAGACGTCCTTCATCCTACTGGAGTCGGCACTGCTGTTTTGTCTAGCAATATAGACAGGTGTTTGAAGCAGGTTTGACACTAGGGATGTAGCACTCAGCAGGTCGCAGAGAGAGCCTGCTAGTGTTATTGTTAGTACTGGTATGGAGTCCATTAGCCTGGTAAACATGGTTGGTCAGGGACATAGAGTACCAGACTGATTAGTTCATAACATTGAGACTGTCACCTTCCCTCGCCACTTTTTCATTGAATCATTCTCTAAAAGTGTAAACTATAATAATCTAATGGTTCTCCACCAATGTCTCAGCAAGCACCTTACAAAGTCTTACATGATAAAATATGAAGCTAATCACTACGGCATCCCGGCATCCCTACCTGCATAGGCAGCCAAAACCTACTACTACTACTACTACTACTACTACTACTACTACTACTAAAAGGTACCTTGTTCCAATTCCTAATGTCACAACCCGCAGGTCGTGACTCGTACCTCCGGTCCAGTTTGTTTGTGTGAATGTAGTTTTGGTTCTTTTGTTCATTTTGGTGTGCTTGGTGGGTTTTTAGTGCCCGAGCAGGTCATCGACCTGTGAGGTCCCTATTGTAATTGGAAAAATTATTCTTCTTATTAGTGCCCGAGCAGGTCATCAACCTGTGAGGTCCCTATTGTAATTGGAAGAATTATTCTTCTTATTAGGGCCCGAGCAGGTCATAGACCTGTGAGGTCCCTATTGTAATTGGAAGAATTAGGGCCGGAGCAGGTCATCGACCTGTGAGGTCCCTATTGTAATTGGAAGGATTATTAGGGCCCGAGCAGGTCATCGACCTGTGAGGTCCCTATTGTAATTGGAAGGATTATTAGGGCCCGAGCAGGTCATCGACCTGTGAGGTCCCTATTGTAATTGGAAGAATTATTAGGGCCCGAGCAGGTCATCGACCTGTGAGGTCCCTATTGTAATTGGAAGAATTATTAGGGCCCGAGCAGGTCATCGACCTGTGAGGTCCCTATTGTTATTGGAAGGACAGAAATTATTATTCTTCTGCGCTTTGACTGCAGTTTTGGACGCCTGAACATATTCAAAAACTCACCAAATTTTGAATATACATCACATCTGGCGAAAAATTTGATAATTTAATGTCGTTGGGCGAGGTCGTGACCTGCGGGCTCTGTAGCGCCCCCTAATGTTCATCCCCGCCTCCCACAAGTGCGTAGAAGAACGAAATTCAATACGCAGATTCCTCATGACCAGACGCACAAAAAAGTCTGGTGGGACCATACTGTCACTCCAACAGGAAGTCTGCTATTTAGATGTGTGGTGGCGTTTTTGTCCAATTCATGCCTACTTTGAAAACTATCTTGTCCTAGAGCTTAAACACCACAGTCTTCACATTAACTCAGTAATTTTCTTCATGCCCTGGAGAACAAAAGTTATTAAAATCTTTCAGCTGCGACATACTTTAGTGGGCGGGGCGGTGGAAACCATTTTTTTCCCTCGCGGTCAAGCATCGAGGCTTTATAACTTCAACATACAATTTCCTATCCACACCAAACTGCTCGTAAGTGTAGAGGGTGTCTCCCCGAACACATCTCAGCATCAATACTTAGTCTGCCATTTTGATTTTGGCCGTCATGTTGAAATATTGACAATCTTCGTACTTAAATTATCTCCTCCTACAGACGTAACGCCACCGACTTCAAAGTCACTCAGTAGCATCCTCTGACCTTGAAGATGAAAAGTTATTAAAATCTTTATCCTACGTCATACCTGCTGGCCACAGTGGAGCGGGCAATTCGAATCCTTCGCCGTAAAGCATCGTGTCCTCATAACTTCTTCATACAATTTCCTATCTCGGCCAAATCTCTCAGGAATGCAGAGGGAGTCGCCCTGATGAGATCTGTGTGGTCATGGGGCGTGGCGGTGACGCGTGGGCTCTGTAGCGCCCCCTATTGTGATGCCCCGCCTCCTACTTGTACATAGAAGGACGCAAATTGGTACGCACCTTCATCATGACCAGACGCACAAAAAACCCATTTGGATGCTTACTCTCACTACAACAGGAAGTCAGTTATTTAGATGTGTGGCGGAATTTTTGACAAATTCATGCCTACTTAGAAAATTATCTTGTCCTAGAGCTTAAACACCACAGTCTTCACATTAACTCAGTAATTTTCTTCATGCCTTGGAGAACAAAAGTTATTAAAATCTTTCAGCTGCGACATGCTTTAGTGGGCGGGGCGGTGGAAACCATTTTTTCCCCTCGCGGTCAAACATCGAGGCTTTATAACTTTAACATACAATTACCTATCCACACCAAACTTCTATTTAGTGTAGAGGCTGTCTCCCCAAATAAATCTCAGCATCAATACTAAGTCGGCCATTTTGATTTTGGACGCCATTTTGAAATATTGCCAATCTTCGTACTTAAATTATCTCCTCCTACAGATGTAACACCACCGACTTCAAAGTCACTCAGTAGCATCCTCTGACCTTGAAGATGAAAAGTTATTAAAATCTTTATCCTACGTCATTCCTGCTGGCAGTTGCAGAGCCCGCCATAACAATCCTTCGCCATGAAGCATCAAGTCCTGATATCTCCTTCATACTATTTCCTGGCTCGGCCAAATCTAGAGGGAATCTAGAGGGAGTCGCCCTGAATAGATCTGTGCATCAATACTGTGTCATATCCATAGCGCCACCCGCTGGAAACCCACTGGAAACATGAAGTAAGTTTTATCGCAGTCAATTTTGGCGCCCTACATGCATGTACATGAATGAAATTTGGCATGCATGTGTGTTATGACAAGACGCACAAATGACTCATTTACACCCACACTCTCAGTCCAACAGGAAGTGGTCTATTTAGCTTAGAAGCACATGAATGTATGGTGTACGTGATACAAGTCGCCACTAGATGGCACTGTTGTCTTTCAAGGCACATGTATCCTATCTAGATAACCTCTGACTGATTCCATTCAATTCCAGTAAGTCAGCCGCATATTCATCAGATTTTATTGAAACTTCAAAAGGTGGCAGCATGCACTTCTTGGAATAAAAACTGGTAAACAAAGCAGAACTTAGATCAAAAGCTTGACACTGATAGACAGCCATAAATACATTTTTGAAAGAGGGCAAGTGAAGCATTATTCTGCACATATTTATGTGCAGTGATGACAAACATAGTCAGATGTACATGGCATTTGCAGGTAGTTTTGTCTGAATTGCACGTTACAACAGGGCATATTTGAATGGTAATGGGTTGAGCCACATAATGGATAAGTGAGTGGTAGTGAGCCACAGCACACAATTTTCAAATAAGCCAATTTGCTAAGAATGCCATTTGCGTGTTGTGTCTGCCCTGTCAATGTGGCACACAACAAGATGTGTGTAGTTGTGATTCTGCCCAACTCTTCCGCGATGAACGAAGTGAATTCCACTTCGATATGAAACAACTGAGTGAGTTCTTTGGTTAAACACCGCTACTGCAGGACGCTCGTCAAACCTGGTCACTTGACCGCTGTCCCTTTCCAAAAGGAAGAATCACATCTGGCTGCACTCCACTACCTATCTAAATCTGTGGCATTCCACTTCCATCCTCCCCTATGATGCGCTGCCTTCCTGCCTTCACGGTGACAACAGAAGGCAGTGTCTTATCTGCGCCGGTGGTCGAGTGGTTGGAGTGCATGCCACATACGCAGTGGACCCAGGTTTGAATTTAGGGCGGAGGAAGTTTACTGCAAGCCACAACCCCCCCTTCTCTGTCCCACTTCCAATCTAGAGAAGGCCGTAACACTTCACACAACGTAACGGTGCAGAATCGATTGTCAAAACGTACCCGATTATTAAATGTTTTAGAAATCATTCACCTGCAGCCCATTAGGATTTCTGTGGATTGCACGAAGTTGTTCTGACTTCACCTGAAAGCGCTTGATACTGGCAGGGTAACCCACCGCGTTACAAACACACGTTGGGAGAAGAGGCTGATATTCACCCGCGGCGTGCACCGTCCCAAACGCAGGCGGTTGCCGCCTCCGTGAACAACGATCGAGGAACGGGGCTTAAGCCGCGGCGCGTTTGGACGGCGGCACGCCCCGACGCGCGCGCGGACTGTGAGGGCCCGTTCATCACTGCTTGCAGTTTTAATTCTTGGTTATTATTTTTCCGTTGTGCTTTAACTGCAGTTTTGGAAGCCTGTACATACCCAAAAACTCAACAAATTTGGAACATTCGTCACGTTAAGCGAAAAATTTGATAATTTAATGTCGTTGGGCGTGGTCGTGACCTGCGGGCTCTGTAGCGCCCCCTAATGTTTATCCCCGCCTCCCACAAGTGCGTAGAAGAACGAAATTCAATTTGCAGATTCCTCATGACCAGACGCACAAAAAACCCAGTGGGACCCCTAGTGTCACTCCAACAGGAAGTCAGCTATTTAGATGTGTGGCGGCGTTTTTGTCCAATTCATGCCTACTTTGAAAACTATCTTGTCCTAGAGCTTAAACACAACAGTCTTCACATCAACTCAGTAATTTTCTTCATGCCTTGGAGAACAAAAGTTATTAAAATCTTTCAGCTGTGACATACTTTAGTGGGCGGGGCGATGGAAACCATTTTTTCCCCTCGCAGTCAAGCATCGAGGCTTTGTAACTTCAACATACAATTTCCTATCCACACCAAACTTCTCATAAGTGTAGAGGCTGTCTCCCCGAACACATCTCAGCATCAATACTTAGTCTGCCATTCTACTTTTGGCCGCCATGTTGAAATATTGCCAATCTTCGTACTTAAATTATCTCCTCCTACAGATGTAACACCACCGACTTCAAAGTCACTCAGTAGCATCCTCTGACCTTGAAGATGAAAAGTTATGGAAATCTTTATCCTACGTCATACCTGCTGGCCACAGTGGAGCGGGTAATTCGAATCCTTCGCCGTAAAGCATCGTGTCCTCATAACTTCTTCATACAATGTCCTATCTCGGCCAAATCTCTCAGGAATGCAGAGGGAGTCGCCCTGATGAGATCTGTGCAGGCATGGGGCGTGGCCATGATGTGTGGGCTCTGTAGCGCCCCCTATTGTGATGCCCCGCCTCCTACTTGTAACATAGAAGGACAAAAATTGGTACGCATATTCCTCATGACCGGACGCACAAAAAACCCATTTGGACTCCTAGTGTCAGTCCAACAGGAAAGCAGTCATTTAGATGTGTGGCGGCATTTTTGTCCAAATCATGCCTACTTTGAAAATTATCTTGTCCTGGAGCTTAAACACCACAGTTTTCAAATTAACTCAGTCATTTTCTTCATGCCTCGAAGAACAAAAGTTATTAAAATCATTCAGCTGTGCCAAGGTTAAGTTGGCGGTGCGGTGGAAACCATTTTGTCCTCACGCCGTCAAGCATCGAGACTTTATAACTTCAACATACAATGTCCTATCCACACCAAACTGCTCGTAACTGTAGAGGCTGTCTCCCAAAACAAATCTTAGCGTCAATAATTAGTCTGCCATTTTGCTTTTGGCCGCCATGTTGAATAATGCCAATCTTCGTACTTAAATTATCTCCTCCTACAGATGTAACACCACCGACTTCAAAGTCACTCAGTAGCATCCTCTGACCTTGAAGATGAAAAGTTATTGAAATCTTTATCCTACGTCATTCCTGCTGACAGTTGCGGAGCCCGCCATAACAATCCTTCGTCATGAAGCATCAAGTCCTGATAACTCCTTCATACTATTTCCTATCTAGGCCAAATCTAGAGGGAATCGAGAGGGAGTCCCCATGAATAGATCTGTGCATCAATACTCTGTCATATCCATAGCCCTACCCACTGGAAACATAAATTAGTTTTAATCTCATTCCATTAGGGCTCCTACAAGCTGTGAGTGACACAAGTCGCCACTAGATGGCAGTGTTGTCTTTCAAGTCACAGGTGTCCTTTGTACTTAGCTACCTCTGGATAACCTCTAGATAATTTCATTCCATGGAAGGAAGTCAGCCTCAAATTTATCAGATTTTATTGAAACTTCAAAATGTGGCTGCATGCACTTTATGGAATAAAAACTAGCAAACAAAGGAGAACTTAGATCAAAAGCATGACATTCATAGACTGCCATAAATACATTTTTGAAAGGAGGCAAGTGAAGAATCATTTGACACTCATTTATCTGCATTGATCACAAACATAGTCAGATGTACATGGCATTTGCAGATAGTTTTGTCTAAATTGCACATTACAACATGGAATAATTGAAGGGTAATGTTTAGAGCCACATAATGGATAAGTCAGTGGTAGTAAGCCACAGCACACAATTTTTCAATCAAGCCAATTTGCTAAGAATGCCATTTGTGTGTTGTGTCTGCCCTGTCAGTGTGGCACAAAACAAGATGTTTGTAGTAGTGATTCCGACCAACTTTTCCACGATGAACACAGTGGCTGCCCCTGCCATTTTAAACAACTGAGTCATTTCTTTGGTTAAAAGTCCCATATTATACTGTTTTTCATCAATGTCACACAGCTGTCAGAGGTCCAACAACTCTGTATTTGTTATTACCCCAAACACATCCGTGGTCCTGCATTCCTATGAAGGTAGATTTGTGTCTTTATTATTCAATCAAAAAAAAGTTTGCTTCAATCAAAATATATATTTTCAATGGAAAAAACCTTCACTTCAATCAAAAAAAAAACCTTTTCAAACAAAGAAAAAAAGTGTTTGAATGCAAAAATATAGTTGAGACTCAAAAAAATGCATTTGAACACTGTTTTTCTTTGACTGAAAATGTTTTTCATGTTTGAAGCAACTTTTTTGATTGAAGTAATACTGTTTTGTGTTGTTATGGGTAGGACATTTGTGTCTTAATTATTCAATCCCCAAAAAGTTGCTTCAATCAAAAAAAATATTTTCAATCAAAGAAAAAACTGTTCAAATGCAAAAATAAAATTTAATCCCCCCCCCCCCCCCCCCAAAATAAATAAATAAAATAATTTGAAGTGTTGTTGTTTTTTATTGAAAATATTTTTTTCGATTTGAAGTGATTTTTTCTTTGAATGAAGTGAAAAAAGTTTTGAGGTCGTGTTTTTTAAATTGAATTATTTTGACACAAACATCCCGCAGTGGGCGGGTGCTTCCCCATTGGTCAGACATGTTTGAGTGACAAGTGGCTACACCAATGACGTCTTTCTGACAAGGGAGTCATGGCCGCCAGCAAGCCAGGGAGCAGTGGTGCTGGAGTTGTTAACTACAGCATTAAAATGATTGGTGTCATGTTATTTGCCTACTCTGTTTGATATTTCAATTAAACATGAAGCTTGCTAACTTAGTTCACGTTGACTAATTTGTGTGATGGTGTTAGATATCTAACGCCGTCATATTGTTAGGCAGGCTAGCTAATAACGTTAGCCGATGGCCCTGCACACTGAATGACCTAAGTACAGAGGCTTGCTATGTGCTAGTGCAATGCTATGTTATAATAAGTAACGTCATTAGTGGTCAAACAACAGTCCACAGGCCAACTGTTGCCCGCAGCGCTGCCTGTTTAGCAGCAACAGATCATGCAGAGCCTGAGTCTATCTTCTCACACAGCCCAGTGCAGTGACTGCGGTCAAGCCAGCCGTGAACAACGACCGAGCAACGGGGCTTAAGCCGCGGCGTGTTTGGACGGCGGCACGCCCCGACGTGCGCGCGGACTGCGAGGGCCCGTTCATCACTGCTCGCAGTTTTAATTAGGGCCCGAGCAGGTCATCGACCTGTGAGGTCCCTATTGAAATTGGAAAAATTCTTCTTCTTATTATTATTCTTCTGCGCTTTAACTGCAGTTTTGGGAGCCTCAGCATACCCAAAAACTCACCAAATTTGGAATATGCGTCACGTTAAGCGAAACATTTGATAATTTAATGTTGTTGGGCAAGGTCGTGACATGCGGGCTCTGTAGCGCCCCCTAATGTTTATCTCCGCCTCCCACAAGTGCGTAGAAGAACGAAATTCAATACGCAGATTCCTCATTACCAGACGCACAAAAAACCCATTTGGACCCCTAGTGTCAGTCCAACAGGAAGTCAGCAATTTAGATGTGTGGCGGCGTTTTTGTCCAATTCATGCCTACTTTGAAAAATATCTTGTCCTAGAGCTTAAACACCACAGTCTTCAAATTAACTCAGTAATTTTCTTCATGCCTTGGAGAGCAAAAGTTATGGAATTCATTCAGCTGCGCCAAACTTTAGTGGGCGGGGCCGTGGAAACAATTTTTTCCTCACGCCATCAAGCATCGAGACTTTATAACTTCAACATACAATTTCCTATCCACACCAAACTGCTTTTAACTGTAGAGGCTGTCTCCCCGAACAAATCTCAGCATCAATACTTAGTCTGCCATTTTGCTTTTGGCCGCCATGTTGAAATATCGCCAATCTTCGTACTTAAATTATCTCCTCCTACAGATGTAACACCACTGACTTCAAAGTCACTCAGTAGCATCCTCTGACCTTGAAGATGAAAGTTATGGAAATCTTTATCCTACGTCATACCTGCTGGCCACAGTGGACCGGTCAATTCAAATCCTTCGCCGTAAAGCATCGTGTCCTCATAACTTCTTCATACAATGTCTTATCTCGGCCAAATCTCTCAGGAATGCAGAGGGAGTCGCCCTGATGAGATCTGTGTAGTCATGGGGCGTGGCCGTGACGCTTGGGCTCTGTAGCGCCCCCTATTGTGATGCCCCGCCTCCTACTTGTAACATAGAAGGACGAAAATTGGTACGCATATTCCCCATGACCGGACGCACAAAAAACCCATTTGGACTCCTAGTGTCAGTCCAACAGGAAGGCAGTCATTTAGATGTGTGGCGGCGTTTTTGTCCAAATCATGCCTACTTTGAAAATTATCTTGTCCTAGAGCTTAAACACCACAGACTTTAAATTAACTCAGGAATTTTCTTCATGCCTCGAAGAACAAAAGTTATGGAAATCATTCTGCTGCGCCAAGGTTAAGTTGGCGGTGCGGTGGAAACCATTTTGTCCTCACGCCGTCAAGCATCGAGGCTTTATAACTTCAACATAAAATGTCCTATCCACACCAAACTGCTCGTAACTGTAGAGGCTGTCTCCCCGAACAAATCTCAGCATCAATAATTAGTCTGCCATTTTGCTTTTGGTCGCCATGTTGAATTATGCCAATCTTCGTACTTAAATGATCTCCTCCTACAGATGTAACACCACAGACTTCAAAGTCACTCAGTAGCATCCTCTGACCTTGAAGATGAAAAGTTATGGAAATCTTTATCCTACGTCATACCTGCTGGCAGTTGCGGAGCCCGCCATAACAATCCTTCGCCATGAAGCATCAAGTCCTGATAACTCCTTCATACTATTTTCTAGCTCGGCCAAATCTAGAGGGAATCTAGAGGGAGTCGCCCCGGAATAGATCTGTGCATCAATACTGTGTCATATCCATAGCCCTACCCACTGGAAACATAAATTAGTTTTAATCTCATTCCATTAGGGCTCCTACAAGCTGTGAGTGACACAAGTCGCCACTAGATGGCAGTGTTGTCTTTCAAGTCACAGGTGTCCTTTGTGGTTAGCAACCTCTGGATAACCTCTAGATAATTTCATTCCATGGCAGGAAGTCAGCCTCAAATTTATCAGATTTTATTGAAACTTCAAAATGTGGCTGCATGCACTTTATGGAATAAAAACTAGCAAACAAAGGAGAACTTAGATCAAAAGCATGACATTCATAGACAGCCATAAATACATTTTTGAAAGAAGGCAAGTGAAGCATCATTTGACACTCATTTATCTGCATTGATCACAAACATAGTCAGATGTACATGGCATTTGCAGGTAGTTTTGTCTAAATTGCACATTACAACATGGAATAATTGAAGGGTAATGTTTAGAGCCACATAATAGATAAGTCAGTGGTAGTAAGCCACAGCACACAATGTTTAAATAAGCCAGTTTGATAAGAATGCCATTTGTGTGTTGGGTCTGCCCTGTCAATGTGGCACACAACAAGATGTCTGTAGTTGTGATTCTGCCCAACTTTTCCGCGATGAACGCAGTGGCTTCCCCTGAGATTTGAAACGACTGAGTGATTTCTTTGGTCAAATAACACAGAACACATCTGTAGTTAACAGTCAGTATGTCAAGCCATCGTGCTGTTTCGCATACTTTGCCTCTGCTAATGTTATGTTGGACATTGTTCTGCTTATTCCAATGATAATAAAATACTGCATTCAGCTTTCTAGCCCTTTCAGACATTCTTTATTACCGACAGGAGGAACAGCCCACCAAATCGTAGGAAAAACTGAAATGGAAGGTGTTGTGGGGGTAGCCCCACGGCGGCGTCCGTCGACAGCAGCACGCCCCGACGTGCGCATGGACTGCGAGGGCCCGTTCATCACTGCTTGCAGTTTTAATTGTTCTTTGTTATTATTTTTCCGTTGCGTTTTAACTGCAATTTTGGAGGCCTGAACATACCCAAAAACTCGCCAAATTTGGAATATACGTCACATCTGGCGAAAAATTTGATAATTTGATGTTGTTGGGCGTGGTCGTGACCTGCGGGCTCTGTTGCGCCCCCTAATGTTCAGCCCCGCCTCCCACAAGTGCGTAGAAGAACGAAATTCAATACGCAGATTCTTCATGACCAGACGCACAAACAACCCATTTGGACCCCTAGTGTCAGTCCAACAGGAAGTCAGCCATTTTGATGTGTGGCGGCGTTTTTGTCCAATTCATGCCTACTTTGAAAATTATCTTGTCCTAGAGCTTAAACACCTCAGTCTTCAAATTAACTCAATTATTTTCTTCATGCCTTCAAGAACAAAAGTTATGGAAATCATTCAGCTGCGCCAAACTTTAGTGGGCGGGGCGGTGGAAACCATTTTTTCCTCACGCCGTCAAGCATCGAGGCTTTATAACTTCAACATACAATTTCCTATCCACACCAAACTGCTCGTAACTGTAGAGGCTGTCTCCCCGAACAAATCTCAGCATCAATACTAAGTCTGCCATTTTGCTTTTGGCCGCCATTTTGAAATATTGCCAATCTTCGTACTTAAATTATCTCCTCCTACAGATGTAACACCACCAACTTCAGAGTCACTCAGTAGCATCCTCTGACCTTGAAGATGAAAAGTTATGGAAATCTTTATCCTACGTCATACCTGCTGGCCGCAGTGGAGCGGTCAATTCAAATCCTTCGCCGTAAAGCATCATGTCCTCATAACTTCTTCATACAATGTCCTATCTCGGCCAAATCTCTCAGGAATGCAGAGGGAGTCGCCCTGATGAGATCTGTGTTGTCATGGGGCGTGGCCGTAACCTGCGGGCTCTGTAGTGACCCCTATTGTGATGCCCTGCCTCATACTTGTACATAGAAGGACGAAAATTGGTACGCATATTCATCATGACCAGACGCACAAAAAACCCATTGGATGCTTACTCTTAGTCCAACAGGAAGTCAGTTATTTTGATGTGTGGCGGCATTTTGGACAAATTCATGCCTACTTTGAAAATTATCTTGTCCTAGAGCTTAAACACCACAGTCTTCACATTAACTCAGTTATCTTCTTCATGCCTTGAAGAACAAAAGTTATGGAAATCATTCAGCTGTGTCAAACCTGGTGGGCGTGACGGCGGATGGCATTTTTCCCCTTTGCGGTCAAGCATCAAATCCTTATACCTCCCGCATGCAATGACCCATCTCCACAAAATTCCTCATAAATGTAGACAGTCATGCCCTGAATACATCTAGACATTCATTCAAAGTCGGCCATTTTGAATTTGGCGGCCTTTATGAAATATTGCCATGCATCATACTTTCACGTCTTCCTCCTGCAGACTGGACACCACAGACTTCACAGTCAGTAAGTACACTCCTCAGACCATGCCAAAGACACGCTAGGAAAATCTTTATCCTACGTCATACCTGCTGGCCGTGGCGGTGCCCGCCATAAAAATCCTTCGTCATGAAGCATCGAGTCCAAATAACTTCTTCATACAATTTCCTATCTCGGCCAAATCTCTCAGGAATCTAGAGGGAGTCGCCATGAATAGATCTGTGCATCAATACTGTGTCATATCCATAGCGCCACCCACTGGACACAGGACGTCAGACAAACATCATCCGATTGACATGACGTTCACTGCTTGTTTTCTCCCCGTCATGACATGCTTGTAACAGGTGAGCGCACAATCCGACAACGCCGCAGCCCGACACGCGCGGACTGCGAGGGCCCGTTCATCACTGCTTGCAGTTTTAATTGTTTTTGTGTTTGTCTCCTGTGTTCTGCTCTTCTCCTCCCTCTCCTCTGGAAGCCACTGATGGGCGTGGTCACGGAGGACACTGCCGACGCACCTGCAGCTCATCGCCTGCAAACAGCTCACCTATTTAGACTCGGACCAGCCTTCCAGACCCCACCGGATTGTTGTATCAGCTCTGTGAGAAACGACAGCCAACCTCGTAACCCTCGAGTTATTTAGCGTATTGCTAATTCTGTTTTGCCCTGTCTTGCCTCAGACTACCAGCCCTGAGCCCGTATCCAGTCTGCCTGCCAGCATCGCCGACCTCGAGCCTGGAGCCAGAACACTACCATCACTCACTGATGCCACAGAAACGCCAGCCTCACCAACCTCCATCAGATCTGTGCATATTCTCAATAAATCTCCTTGTATTCTACCTAAACCTGTGTCTGCATCTGAGTCCCTGGTCCCCAGACCTGACACCTAAATTATCTACCATAAGCTCCACTAAACAGCCGGTCATTGGAAACTGCTCCAATGAGCTTAAAACCCTCAAATTTGGCTTTATTAATATTAGATCACTGTCAACCAAAGCCTTACTGATGAATGATTTGATCACTGAGCATAAGCTGGACATGATTGGCTTATGTAAAACTGGCTGAAACCTAGTCCTTTTCTGCCATTAAATAAGGCCTCTCCTCCTGACTATAATTATGCCCATGTTGTTCTGGCCTCTAAACAAGGGGGAGGTGTTGCCCTAATCTGCAAATCTATTTTTAGTTTAAGCTCCAACCAGGATATTAAATTTACTTCATTTGAGGCTCTGGTTTTAAAACCATCCTCATCAAATAGTAACAGCCTTGTCCAGGGAACAGGCTTTCCCCTGGTTGTACTGTACAGACCTCCAGGACCTTACTCCCAAGTCCTAGAAGAATTCAGTGAATTTATTGCAGATCTTGTGATTCGCTCAGATAAAATCCTAATTATTGGGGATTTCAGTATCCACTTAAACAAGCCCTTTGACCCTCTAGGGAAAGCTTTTTTGAGACTTCTTGATATTTCCAACTTTATTCACCTTGTCCATGAACCCACTCATTCCAGTGGCAACACTCTGGATTTGATAATTTCCCATGGACTAGATGTGTCAGCCCTGGACGTCACTTCTGTCTCCTCTGCTGTGTCGGACGACTCTCTCATTACATTTGAAGCATCATTAGCCTGTCCCTATGTCAGTGACACAAATGTTTTTACTTCTCGTCATATCAGCTCGGCAATCACAGCGACGCTCAGTGATAAAGTGCCCGGGGTCCTGGCTCCTTTTGCGACTGTGACAAAACCTGTGGAAAGTCTCACAAACCGGTCTCTACCAAGACAAGATGACCACAGAAATCTACTCCGTGGTTTACTGATGAAACCCGAGATCTCAAGCAGGCCTGCTGGAAAATGGCACAGCGTAAATCTAAATTGGACGTTTTTTATCTTGCTTGGCGTGATAGTGTACTAAATTATAAGCATGCTCTAAATACTGCTAGAACAGCATATTTCTCCAGCCTAATAAACAATAATAAACACAATCCAAGATTTCTCTTCAACACGGTGGCTAATATCCAGAGGTGTCAAAAGTACTCACATTTGGTACTTAAGTAGTTACTTGTGTAAGAAATTACTCTAGTAAAAGTAGAAGTACTGATTCAGCTCCTTTACTCAAGTAAAAGTAAAAAAAGTACAGGCTCCGAAATGTACTTAAGTGCAAAAGAAAAAAGTCTTTTTTGCCGTCAATGAAACACAATACCTCTTTTGATAACTCAACAAAATGAAAAGTTCTTGGCACACAAAATAGGATAGTTTTTTTTCCTTTATTAACAACCTGCACAGTTCTGGTACAGAGAACAATAAATAAATCACTGGTCTGTTTGCTGCAAGTTAAATTTCAGACAGAATAACCAAGACTGAATTGACCAGAGGTCCTCCATGAGCACCTAGATAATTCAGCTTTATAACAGCTTTGGTACTCTCAATACTATACTTAACATATTACTTTTAACAGAATTTGTATCTTTTAACACTTTATATAGAAAAACTTTTGTTTTGACAGGCTTAATTTACGTCAATGTGCAAATCAGTTTTCCATTTCAGCAACAGAACTTAAAACAATATGATCAACATGGAAACTATTTTAATCAAGTTGATATTCACTCATCTCTACAGGAATCCCACAATTGTTTGTTTGGCCGATCTGGTTCTCAAAGTTCTTTGAATCCAGGCATGTACTTTTGGGTCTGAAAATCAGTCCTGCAGTGCTGAAAAGCCTCTCACAGACAGCTGAGGCAGGTAGAGGTGTGTTGAGCTTCAGTGACAAGTTGCAGACTGCTGGGAAAGATTTCAGGACATCCATGGTATCATCCGGGCAGGCCAGGTAGGACTCTAGCTTGGTTTCCTACAGTTTATGCTACTTGGATAGGCCTTCATCTGAGGTCGACTTCCTCCTCAAGGAAGGTGCAGTGAGGTTTTTGTGTCTCTCCAATAGGGCTGCAACTAACGATTATTTTGGTTGTCGACTAATCTATCGATTATTTTTTCGATTAGTCTATTAGTCACGATTATTTTGGCAGCATCTGTTTCGACTTTGGTTTTACCTCATATTCTCAGAGCAAATTAAAAAATATTGAAACACAACTGCATTTTTAAATTGTAATTTCATTACAATACATTACACATGTAATACACAGTAATACATTAAAGTGCAAGTTGTAAAATAAAAAACATAATGTACAAATAACAACTGAAAATAGCAGCAGTTAACAGTAATAAAAAACATTTTAAAAGTCCATTCTTTTTGAAATAGTGCTGCTAAGTCCAACATTTCAAATAAAGCTTGTAAATGTAAAACAAAAAAGAATTTCCAGCACAAATTACTGTGTAATTCACAGATTCTTCCAATTGCAGTTCAGGAATGCAACAACTGAAAATAGCAGCAGTTAACAGTAATAAAAAACATTTATAAAGTCCATTCTTTTTGAAATATTGCTGCCAAGTCCAACATTTCAAATAAAGCTTGTAAATGTAAAACAAAAAAGAATTTCCCGCACAAATTACTGTGTAATTCACAGATTCTCCAAATTGCAGTTCAGGAATGCAACAACTGAAAATAGCAGCAGTTAACAGTAATAAAAAACATTTATAAAGTCCATTCTTTTTGAAATAGTGCTGCTAAGTCCAACATTTCAAATAAAGCTTGTAAATGTAAAACAAAAAAGAATTTCCAGCACAAATTACTGTGTAATTCACAGATTCTTCAAATTGCAGTTCAGGAATGCAACAACTGAAAATAGCAGCAGTTAACAGTAATAAAACACATTTATAAAGTCCATTCTTTTTTAAATATTGCTGCCAAGTCCAACATTTCAAATTAATTAATTCAAGTAAATTTAAGTAATTCAATTCTTCAAATTGCAGTGCAGGAATGTGAGCATATCAACATGCTCTGGTATGAGGCTGGCTCTCTTCTTGGAGGTAATGTTCCCAGCAGCTGAGAACAGTCGCTCAGAAGGAGTAGAAGTAGCAGGAATGCACAAGAATGACCGGGCTAATGATGCAAGACTTGGATACTTTGCTTCATTTGACTTCCACCAAGACAGGGGATTCTCTGTCTTTGACAGAGGGTGCTCTCCAAAGTACATTAGTACCTGCAATAGGACAACAGATGAAAATTAGGCTTGTGAAATGGCATGGCATATTACAGTTGATGTTAAATGGTAATAAGAACTGTTCTTATTTGAAACATAAATCTTGCCTCGTTGGTGATAGCTTGGTTCTGAGCATACTGTTCAGCAGTCTCACTGTCACTGTCTGTTGAGGAATCACATCCAAACAGTGAATCAAGAGACCCATTTGAAGTTCTCTTAAAACATGTAATGGATTCCTCGTTCTCAGTGGCACACTGCTTCTTTGCAGTTTCTTCTTGCATGGACTGTGAGGCGAGAGATTGGACTTTACTTTGAACACTGAACCTCTCCTCTGGTGTCAGAAATTTCAGTTTCCGAAAACGAGGGTCTAGTGCAGCTGCAATGATCTGAGTGTCTGGGCTGTCATCTTTGACAGTGACTTCTCTGGACCAGCATGCAGTGGTCTCCTGTGAAGCAGCTGCCTGGAATGCCTGCACAGGAGCTGTTTCATAGGTGGTCTGAGTGGACTTCTGAAGCCCTCTGACCAGAGGAGGCAGGGCAGAGACGGTAACATAGGTTTCACCACTCAGGTAGACAGTGGCACTTTCAAAGGCCTGAAGAGCTTTTGCCAGTTCCTCTAGCAAGGCCCACTGGTCTGGTTTCAGGTCGAGATGCTGTTTCCCTCTCGGTGTTACTGTTGGGTCAGACAATGTTGCGGTCAGTGGCCATCTCTGTTCTAGCAGACGAGTCACCATGTGAAAGGTGCTATTCCACCTAGTAGAGACGTCTTGGATAAGTTTCTTCTCTGGGATCCCCATTTGTTTCTGTTTGGTCTTCAGCTTGCTTGAGGCTAGTTCACTTCTTTTGAAGTGCTCTACAAGACACCTTGCTGCTCCTAGTGCTTTAGTGATCTGAGGATGTTTCAGAGCATGACTGATCACCAATTGCAAAGTGTGGCCTGCACAGCAGACTGAATTCCACCCACGCTTTTCTTTCAAAATGTTTGCAGCCAGCACAACATTGGAGCCATTGTCATGGACAACAGCCACAATGTTGCTAGCAGGGACCTGAAACCTTGCAATGGCATGCTCAATCCATGCAGCAATGTTAACTCCAGTGTGTCGTTCTTCCAGCGGCATGGTGGTGAGGCAGAAGCTAGTGAGTTCCCAGTCATCACTTATAAAGTGACAAGTGATGCCAAGATATGCCTCTGTGGCAACACTGGTCCAGGCATCAGCTGTCAGGGCAATCTTGCTCTTAGTTAATTTAAGGACATCTATAATCTTGGCAGCAGCAGCTTCATACTTTTCCTCCATGAGCTTTGTAAAATGAGTTCTCGATGGCAAGGTGTAGCCTGGATGGAAGGTGTTAATCATCTGCTTGAAACCCTCATCCTCGACCATGGATATTGGCCTCATGTCATTGACTATCATGTTGAGGATGCTTTCTGTCAAGACTTGAGCCATTTGAGGGGTGCATGTGCCTCTTCTCATGACAAACTCATCCACACGCCTTTGCTTGGCACTGGCAGGGGAACTACTAAAAGAGAGAACAGAAAGAACAAAACAGAATTTTGTATCATTTAAGAAGCTGAAATCTATGCAACATGTTTTATCACATTGTAATGCCTAATACAGTTTTTAATTGATTACATATCTTACAAATGAATTATCATGATGTTATAAATCATTGCATTAAGTGAAGGTTTACTATTCAGTGTTTTATCCAATTTATATTATTACTGTTTTGTACTGATTTAAATATCCTACACATGAATTATTACTGATATCGTTAATGTCAGACAGAAACCTCTTATTTGTACACATTATTAACCAATGAATCCATTCAAAGAGCTCGTCTCCAGCTGGCCTCTTGTCTGATGACACATGGGGGAGGCATGGGTTCACAACAACCGCACTTGTTGTTATCGTCATTCGAGATCTGTTGCATTTTTAATGACTATGAATTTTAATAAATCACTTTTTGGTTGCACACTAAGGGATGAATATGTTTAAATACAGATGACCTGTCCTCATGCTGAAAACGTGACTTTTCGCACACATGACATCACTCTCTGCGGTGCAGGAAGAAAGCTAAAATATGTATTTTCACTAAGGAAAATGACAAAAATAATAGTAAAACACAGCTACTTGAATAAGTAACTTTAATCTGGTTACTGGTCTGGAAATATTAACACGTTAGATTACTCATTGCTGTAAAAAGTGGTCAGCTCATAATTACAGTTAATGTGTCTGGCCAGGCCGGGCTAGGACTCAACGTGCGCGGGCTCGGGTTGGGTCGGGCTTGATTTTTTGGGCCAGATCTACGCTACAGAGTCACACGTACATTTAACACCATATATTGAAGACAGAAGTTTTTCGCCTGACAGCGACGATATGCTCCAAATTCCTACAAAACAGGTAGGCTATGGCTATAACTCATTGATAAATAAGACAAATAACTTATCAGTTCAACTCGTGAACTTACCCGTCTGGCACACATGCCACCACAGCTCCTGGGTGTTTCCGTTTAAGGTGCTCATGCATGGCTGTAGTGCTGCCATGAAACGACAGCTGTGTTTCACACAGTTTGCACTTCACATGTTTCGCAGTTTTGTCAAAATGTTCCCACACCTTGGACGTTTTTGGTCTCGCTTTCCTCTCCGCAACACGTTCCGCCATCATTCATCTTCTTCGTCTTCTAATACTTCTTCTTCTACTGCTGCCACTTCTTCTTCCTCTGCAGAACCGTCTTTCTTCTTCTACGCCACACTGTGGTGCGCAAACTGCGCATTCTAGTAGCGGTGCTGAAGCGATTTGCTTCGGCTCAAATCTTTTTTTAAAAAATGATAATAATAATAATAAATACGATGCGTCGACAAATTTTTATTGTCGATGATATCGATTACGTCGACTAATCGTTGCAGCCCTACTCTCCAAGTGACTCACGTGCTTTCTGTAGGAGTGACAATACACACAAATAAGACACAGACGTACACAAAGATAAGAGAAAAGTGCTTCACCTGACAGAATTGTTATATAAATGTTTAACGTTGTCTTTCTGCGGAGTTGACGTAGATGATTAACAACTACTGGCACACAGGGAACGTTAGCCTTCAGACCTTTCGGCTTAAAAGCCTTTTCTGACAGAACATGTATTTATTTTAACCTAAATCACCATTCAACCCCTAAACCTCCCCAAGAGGGGCTTTCTTGCAGAGAGCCCTGAAGAGTAACGTCTCACAATAGTGGCAAAACGGCAATTAATTGAGGATTATTGGGTTGTTGTTTTTTTGAACTGAGCGCTAGCTAGTGTTAGCGCTATAGTATCAAAACAATGTGTTCCCATAGCATTGCTAACGTTGTAAACTGGCCTACAAGAAATGCTAAATGAGCTAATGATAACAACTGAAAATACACCTTACCTGGATGTGTTTATTCAGATTTGATGGAGAGTTCTTGAACGACAGAAGCTCGTAGTTTTTAGGTTGGCACAGGACACAACACATTCGCCATGAATCATTCTTGAAGCTGACAACCTCAAACAGTTCTCTTAAATAAGGTCATGAATGGGGAATGTCTTGCTTCTGATATGATGCGTCGTCGTTCCCTGGTTGGTTCACTTTCTTCCTCCATGTCGCTGCTGCAAGTTTTCTCTCTAACATAACCTGTAACTCACGGCGCTTCTCTCCACAGTTGACTTTCCCTCTCCAGGTAGTTACGTCTTACGTCGTGTCGTCAACCGCGGAGGGAAAAAAAAAAGAAAAAGTAACAAGCCTGTTTTGACAATGTAAGGAGTAGAAAGTACAAAAAAAATGTTTTTAAATGTAGGGAGTAAAAGGAAAAAGTTGTCAGAAAAATAAATACTCAAGTAAAGTACAGATACCTGGAAAATCTACTTAAGTACAGTAACAAAGTATTTTTACTTTGTTACTTGCCACCTCTGCTAATATCTCCCTTGAGATATTGTCTAAAATTGTCTCATCCTCAAAACCAACTATTTCCGTCCTGGACCACTTTCCTGCAAAACTGTTTAAAGAACTATGGCCAGCACTGGGACCTACAATGTTAAATATTGTTAACTCATCACCCATGACCGGTGTTGTCCCTTCTAGTTTTAAGTCTGCTGTACCTCAACCCAGGATCTCTAAATAACTATCTACCAGTATCCAACCTTCCCTTCTTCTCAAGAGTCTTAGAAAGAGTCGTGTCCCAACAACTTTCAGGCTACTTACTTAATAATCTCCTGGAACCTTTTCAGTCAGCTTTCAGATCCTGTCACTCCACCGAAACCGCCCTTACTAAAGTGGTAAATGACATTTTACTTACTTTAGACTCTAACTCTACCTCAGTGCTTATGTAACTGGATCTCAGCGCTGCATTTGATACTATAGATCATGGCATATTGTCAGACCGACTTGAAAGTCAATCTGGCATCTCTGGCCTGGCTCTAGTTGGCTAAAATCGTACCTGTCCGAAAGAAGATAAATGTGTTCCGTACAATGGTACTTCATCAACTTTTACTGCTGTGAAGTATGGAGTTCCACAGGGCTCTGTTCTAGGCCCTTTGCTCTTCTCTTTATATATTTCACCTCTCGGCCTAATTAATCTGAGTTATGGAATACACTTCCACTGCTATGTGGACGACACTCAGCGGTACGTGCCCATAAAAGCTGATGATAAATCTCAAATCATGAAATTAGAGACCTGCTTATACGCAGTGAAGAAATGGATGTCAGAAAACTTCCTGCTCCTAAATTTGGATAAAACGCAGAGACAGAGACACCATCGATAAGGTGACCATAACTCTCGACAACTGTGTTATTTCTCAAAGTTCAAACGTCAAGAATCTAGGTATTAATTTTGATTCTACACTGTCTTTTGATCAGCACATCAAAGAAATTACCAAGATTGCTTTCTACCACCTGCGCAATATAGCTGAAATTAGGTCCTTCCTGTCCACCACGGATGCAGAGATCCTGATTCATACTTTTGTTTCGTCTAGGCTGGATTATTGCAATGCATTATTTTTGGGTCTTCTTGCGTGAGAGCACTATAAGTCTTCAGATGGTTCACAATGCTGCAGCTAGAGTCTTAACATGTACAAGAAAATGTTATCATATTATACCAATCCTAGCGCCGCTGCACTACCTCCCAGTACATATAAAATCAGACTATAAGGTGCTGCTGATGACATACAACTGTATACGGCCCTGCCCCATCGTACATGTCAGATCTTATTAAACCATATATTCCAACTCGGGCATTACACTCTCAAAATTCAGGGCTCTTGATGGTTCTCAGGATCAAGAAGTCAGCTGGCTGCAGGGCTTTTTCCTCTGGAATAACCTCCCAGCTGACATCAGACAATCTGGCTCTGTTGACGCCTTTAAATCTAAACTCAAAACTCCTTCGATTTAGCCTTCAATTAGCACTTGATATCAATTGTAAGCTTACTCAGTGGGTAGGTGTCAGTCTCAATGAGTTCCTATAGTACTAGATTTTACAATGTGCGGCCGACAAGAAACAATCTGTTTTTTCCGATCAATATTGCATTTCCCTAACCTTTGTTTTTGTTTTCTGTTCCCACAAGCTGCAAGCTGTGTCTCACTCTACACTCTCTATAGCTTCCTCCTCTTCTCTCTCCTCCTCCTCTTTCTCCTCCTCCACTCTTTCATTCAGGCTCCCTTCTGATGAACCACGGCCCCCGGCTCCTGCTGCCTTAAAATACTGACTGATCTAGGTCGTCACACCCTGGGCTGGACCATTGCTCTCCTCTGCTTCACTATCTCCTCATATCTATATTTCTGTACATCTTGATGCCTCTCTCTATTACTAGTTATCTTGTGTGGCCTGCCCTCTTCCAGGTCACCATGGTGGACAGGGGGTCGTGTGGCTTGGGCACCACTTGGTGATGCCTCGTCCAGCTCAGTCGTCTCCTGGATCCACTCACTTTACATATAATTTGTATCAGACTTTATGTTAATGTAACTTGTAAACTAAAATCTGTTGCTCTTTTCTGTACACGCGTCATCTATTGCATGTCTGTCCATCCTGGAAGAGGGATCCCTCCTCTGTGGCTCTTCCTGAGGTTTCTTCCATTTTTTTTTATTTTTTTTTATCCTGTTAAAAGGGTCTTTTTTTCCGTCAACATGTGGAGTTTTTCCTCACTCGAATCGAGGGTCTAAGGACAGAGGATGTCGTTTACTGTACAGATTGTAAAGCCTATTGAGGCAATGTGATTGCGATTTTGGGCTATATGAATAAAATTGATTTGATTCGACTCAACAGACATCTTTTGTTTTGGAAGAGAAACCTCTAGTTGTAGAAGGTACATATATTAATTTTGGGTGGAAGTTGTTAAAAGCTCATTATGGGATTATGGTAAACCCCATGTTATGGGTTGTTTATTGGAAATAGGCTAAATATGTGCTTTTCATACAGGAAACAGCTACTGATACATGATGGTTACATGTCTTTAACCTGTCAATATGGCTGGTCATGTGACTGTGGCAACCACAGAAACTACAGAGATGTTAATAACATAGGAACTGATTTTACTATGTGATCTATGTTTACTAAATCATGAAGTCACCCAACACAGGAATTTCATAAAGATGTCTTCTTTTTAGACCTTATGATTTACCATCACTGGAATTTCCACGTTATTAAAATCAGAGCCAGCGTCTGCACACTGAGCAGAAAAAGCTTTTATTCCTGTGAGCAAAGGCACTCCTATGAACGCTGCACTTACGCGAAACGAAACCTCCCCATCTCGGTTTACCAGCTGTCTGGAAAAAGATGGTCAGGACTACACACACACACACACACACAGACACACACACACTGTCTATTTCTTCATGTGGGAAACAGCTGTTGAGGCCTTGAGGTGATGTAATGACTGATTCAAACTAAATCTCAACTTTCTATATGACGTGTGCGTGCGTGTGTGTGTTTGTGTGGACTGGGGTGGTAAGATGTCAGGTCTGTTTGGGGAAAAAATGATTCAGATGGACTGAGCTGAACAAAACAAAGGGCTCCAGCCTCAGAAAACGCACATATATAAAACCACAGTTCATGTGTGCGTGAGTGTATGTCTGCAGTCATGAAAAAAAACAAGTGTCAGCTAAAGTGTTTTGGATGAGCAGGTATAAAATTACGAATACAGAGCTGACTGTGAGTCAGCTGCTTGTGTAGCAGAAGATGATACACAGACTTCAGTTTAGTCTCTTTTTTGATTTTGAGGTATCGGTCTACATTAATCAACGCTACATTAACACTAACATGTTTTCATTTATGAGATATGGTGAGAAACACCTTTTCAGTCCAGATCGGCTCTGATCGACCTCAGTGAAGACTATGTCTGCATGTGGAAGGAGCAGCAACAGAAATGAGTATACCCGTGGGGTAGCATAACGTTGTCTACCTGAGGCCCCGTCCAGACGACAACGCCGTTTTGCGAAAACGCACATGTATCGTTTTGGCCGACCGTCCATACGGATCCTGAAAACGCAGCGCCTGAAAACGCACTTTTTTGAAAACGGGTCTCAGGGTGGAGAAATCCGAAAACGCAGCCCTCCCATTGTCATGTGGACGGCGAATCCGCATACTTTCCAAAACGATGACGCCATCCCCCCACCCCGCGACGTCCCATAACAACAACAACAATGGCGGCCTGCATGCTCGTGTTCGTGCTGCAGAAGATATTGAGCCTTTCTTGCAACTTACATGCCTTGTAGCTGAGTGTGAGCCGTAGCAGCAGTTCGACCTCATTACCGGTCCACACAAACGATTCTGGTTTCCTTGCACTAGCCATTTTCATCTTCTTCTTGCTGTGTTCGGTTTCTCCGTCTACTGTCTGTTTACAGCGCGCAAGCTTGATGCGCATGCTCCGTGTCTTCTTCTCCGTTTTTGGTGAATGTCAAGCGCCACCTATTGGCATGGAATATGAACTACAGCATTTTCGGTCGTTTTCAGTGAAGACGTGTGGACGCAAATATTCTTAAAACGATGACGAGGAAGACGGAGAAAAAAAAAGATCGTTTACACCCGTGTGGACGGCCCCTGAGTGATGAGGGAAGGCTCTGGAAAATCGCAAATGCATTTGGTCTATGGATTCATTTCAATACATTAATGTCCGATGTTTGTGTCACACCGCGGTGAGGGCTGTGTTTTGTCTTGTGAATTTCCGGTTTTATTTTGAAAAGTAACTCTCCTCTCGTTTCAGGTCATTTGCTCTTCCTCCTGTGTCACCGGTCTGGCGTCTTCCCTGATCCCTGACTGTTCCCACCTGTGTCATCCCTCCTCATGTGTACTTAAGGCCCCCACAAACCGCCCAGACGTCAAACTGCCTTATCCTACCACTCTGTTGCCTCTCGTCTGACCCGTTCGGCAGAAAAGTTGCACAGAACACACTGCCTCGACGTGCTGTCAGCTCCACAGTAGCATGTACATTCTGCACTTGCGTGAGATGCAATAAGCCGGTGGCTCTAGTGTTAAAGACGCTGGACTAGAGGTTTATGCACGCAACTCTCTTTACTTTCGATCAAAACGAAACTTTACTATTTCAGACTAAAACAGCTGTATACTAAACATTAGTGTTGTAGTACTCGAGACCGTTCTCGAGACCAATTTTTTGCTTACTCGGTCTCGTCTCGGTCTCCAAAGCAAAAATACTCGGTCTTGACTCGGTCTCGTCCTTCATTGGAAGGAGGGGGACTCGTAATTTTAGACCAAGACCAAAATCTGAAAGGACGCACTAAACTCACTATCCATGCGTCCCGGGGACGCACCTCATTTTTCCCATGAAAAACGATACATTGTGAACATTAAACAACTCGTGTTTAATCACAGTAACTGGCAAAAGAGACCTTGTTGTTAGCAGACCGGACAAGCGCTATTTAATCCTCTGCGCATCTACTCGGCGCAGACGTGATCCCCTGTACAAAGTATCGCGACATGCTAATTTAGCCGCTACCAAAACAACTAGCCTGTCACCGCTGATTTCCTTTCAACCAGGGGCGTCGCACCCGTGGGGGATGTGTGTGTTTTAACACCCACACTTTTCCCGGTGAGAGGGTTCAACATCCACACTTTTTCTGCAGTTTTGCACAAACGCCTTACTGCGGCAGGAGTCACTTTCTCCGGCCGCTCTCTGCACTCGCTGCAGCTGCCTCCTCTCCCCCTCCCTCTCCTGTTGCTGCTTCAAACATGACACCGGCTTTGGGACTGACCAGAGAGATAGAGTTAACAGTAGTTAACAGTAGTTTCTCTCTATGGCGCTGGGACTGACCGGCTGATGATTGGCTGTTCTGCCTTAAGTCCCGCCTCTCTTGCTATGTTAGATTTATTGTTCAGCTCGTGCTGATGAGGCGGGATCTACCATAAAATTCCAAATAATATCCGGGCGTGTATTTGTCTCAATCACTTAACAGAACAGGCGTTTATTTGGGACAGGCGTTTAATTCCCTCCTCACAAAAATCCGGGATGAAAATGCCACAAACATCTCCAGCTTCTCTGGGAATTCTCTGGAAACGTAGAGCAACCAAAAACAATGTCTGTAATGTTCTCCGATGATTATAAACGTTGATTACTCCTGATACGCGATGAGTGATGTAGTCCATGACAGAACATTATAAAATATGATAATGTATAAAATAACATTTAAAAAAAAAAAGGAAAAAAAGTACAGTTGCAGTAGGCTTCTATTATAAATATTATATTATATTTTAATTAAACGAATCAAGACAGATGTCACATTTACATGTCAGGGTGTGGTTATTATAGACACAGATTTAATATTTAAGTGTCATTTGTCATCCCCCCCCCCCCCCCCCCCCCCCCCCCGACCCCCGACCCCCCGACCCCAAATTGTTCATTGTTCTTTTGCTCATTCGTGTCGATTACGTTTTAACGTTTAGGGGACGTGCTGTAATGAAATAAATGAAACATAATCCGGTGGTGGTGATGAAAACTACATTGAATGGCAGCCGCCATTTTGCCCAAACTTCATCTGCGCATACATCGCGCTTCCAACGAGATCCAGTTTTTTCTCGAGTAAGCAGGAAAAGGAGAACGCAAAAATGCCACCAAAGAAAAAGATAAAACCTATTGCAGGTCAGCAGACTATTTGAATTTTAGTAATTTATTTGGTGCTATTTATGTTGCTACAAAAATGCTGTTTGATTTGAATGTCATATGTCATGCCACTGTGACAGTTGTTTTACAATAAACTTTTCAGATTTGGAATTTTATTTGTTTAATTTCAGATACATTTTGAACATACATGAATATATCCGTTTATTATAACCATATCATACCACCATCAAAGGACGATTTTGAAAGATATTGATACAATGTTTACCCAAACGTCACACACGCACACACTGCACACAGCAGTTAACATTATTCTTCTGGAGTGGGTTGAACAGTGAACTAGCAAAGAAAAAAAAATCTGCTCTTTTTGATCGGTCTCGATGCGGTCTCGACTCCTTAAATACTCGGTCTCGACTTGGTCTTGCCACCTAAAAGACTCTGTCTTGACTCGGTCTCGGCTGCATTTAAAAACCTATGGTCTCGGTCTCGACTCGGTCTTGACCCTTTAAAGACTCGGTCTTGACTCGAACTCGACATATGCGGTCTTGTTCCAATCACTACTAAACATGCAGCGAGGCATTGCCAAACAAACACAGATTAATTCATCCTGAACGGACATAATAACAGCTAGTCTCGTGCCAGTACTCCAAAGCATGAAAACAAGAAATGACGGAACGGAGTTCGTTGAAAACCAGTGTGCACACTGGTTTCTGCCCCTCCCACACACCGCGCTGATTCGCTAGCACACCGCCAATCAGAGAATCCAATGGCTCAGACGTCCGACGGCCCACCTCTTCAGACTTTGCATGCTCAGTCGGATCCGACAATGTCCGCGCTGCTCCGAAAGCTTCTGACGCACCTGAACACACCAAACATATTTGTTCCGACCTCGTCCATGTCTCTCCAAACGCTTCAGACGTCCAGCGGTTGGGCCGGTGCGTGGGGGTCTTTAGTCTTGTCTTCCCCTGTCCTCGTTGCCAGAGTATTTCATTCGTCACTGTCTGTGCACCTCCAGTCTTCATTCATAGTCTTGCCAGAGCAACGTCAAGTTACCAAGTTTGTATTTCGAATTTCTGTTCTCCTCTGAGAAAGAGTGATCTTTTGTTTGTAATATTTTTGGTCAGCTTATTTTTAGAGCTAGATTTCTGTTTGTAGCCTTTTGCTTACCTCCCTGGGAGTGCAATTATTTTGTACCTTTTTCAGCCATAGCGCAGAGTAGTTAAGTTTTATAGTCATTTGATTTTCCTCGTTGTGAGAGATATTTTGTTGTTTAAAGTTTCATAAGATGTATCCTGCTAAGATCAGCGTAGACATTAGTTCTAGTTTTTTCCTCATGAGAGTGAATTTCTGTTCTTTCATTTTGGTTTGTGTTTTGCTTGCTCATAGACATAGAGAGTGTTCACAGTCTGCTTATTTTGTCACTCATTTTTACGAGAGGACAGATTGTCCGAAATAAAGCTTGCCTGAACCGTTCGCCTTTCTGCTTCTGAGTCCTCTTTCCAGTACCTGCCTGACAGTTTACAAGCATATGATAGCTTTGGTTAGCTAGATGTTAGTGTGTTAAGCCATTTTGCATGGGCTATTAGCATTAGCTTCACTAGATACTAGATTATTGTCTTTCTGTTAGCATTAGTAGTAACAGCTACATCAAAGGTATTGTAAAATGGCTAAAAGGCTTGTTTGGAGTTCTCTCCATTTTAAAATGAAAAGTGTTCCTGAGATTGCCTGTGTTTTCACCTCAGTTCAATAGAGGGAAATTGAACATATTCTGTGGTGGATATTGTGATCCTTGCACTTTGTTTGCTCCAGAGAATACAAGTGGAATGGTTTTATAGGGATATAAGAAATGGTTCAACATTTTGAAAATTACCTTTATTTGGTTTATTTCCAAAGATGAGCTAAGAAGATTTTATGCTGTGTGACAAGTATGCAGCTTGAGTCCAAACATTGTTAGGCTAGCTGTTTGAGATATTCAAGATGGTTAATGACATTATAATCTATTTACATCTCTGATTGGTTTCTTGAACTGCCAGAATGAGTCAGTTCTCTTTGGATATTTACCAGGAAAATAAAAAGAGCCAGTATGTCTGGAGACCGGATCGATGGAGCAGACGACCCTGCAGGCTCGATGAGCTTCAATGCATGTTGTTGTTGCTAAGCACCGGCAGGTGTACGGCACGAGGTGGATTATAGGACAATTTAGCAGTGCACAGTTTATATCCAATGCTACATTCGAAGCGATTTAGCAGTGTGTCCTTAATGTAGTGAGGTGTAAATCTAAAGTTTGAAGGCTGAGTGGAGGTGCACAGGAAATTTAAACATCAGACATGTTGGACACATTGCTTTTGTAGAGAGCTCTGTCAACAGTGACACTTCTGGACAGCATGAAAACAGCTGAATCTCTTCTTGTTCTCTTCTTTACAGTTAGCAAACACCAAGACTGCACCACAGCCAACATCTGGTAAAGTGTGGGACACACTACATGGCAGACCACATCACACAAGATACAGGGTACAAAGTGTATTTATTTATCAATCTATATCACAGGGTAGTGCCATGTAATGGAAGATTACAAGTCACAAAACAAACAAATATATCAATGGAATAATAAGTAAATCATAATGGTGAATTTTCGAGCATGAGTTCAGGAGTCTCACAGCCTGAGAATGAAGCTGCTCTGTAGTCTGATGGTACAGCAGCAGGTGCTTCTGTATCTTTTGTCAGAGGGCAGCAGGGTGAAGCTGAAGTCTTCTTCACTTTACTGCCACACAGGCCCCCACACTCGCTGCTTACATCTTTTTGCAAAAGCTACATTTACACTGCACACACTGAAAACACTTAGCCAGTGTTATAAGATCCATACACTCTGCTGGCCTTTTTGGAAGAGCTCACTTATGAGGGGATTATAACACTGTTTCAGTCTGGCCAAGTTTTTAAACTATATATGGACGTAGTTGTTTTGCATGTGGGGAGGTCATCCCTGACATTAGAGTGGATAAATCCCTGAGCTTCTGGCTTGTTTACATTTGTATCATCAGTGACCAGCTTATTTTAAGGGTAACCCATCATTGTCAATGTAATACTAACTTGCTGTGAGGTTGTTGCAGTTTCCCAAAGAGACAGGGATTATAACAGGAACACACAGATAGTTAAAGGAAGCTGCCCAATGACAGTGCTCTGCCTGAACTTATGCTATACTCCATTCAGTGGATATAATTATCTTTTGTTCTGTCTGTTATCAGGGTTGGTACAGTACTTCAGTAGCTATTATTCACTTCAGTGCCATTTTGTCCATCAGCGTATATTAATCCAATGTTTGAAGTGAAACTGGTGTTCCCACGAGCCTTGGGTTTATATCCACTAGTGCATTGCCCGTAGGAAGCATGTATTCCTATAGAAAAGTGGGAGGTTAAGTAGCGTTTTCATGGATGGCCAAATGAGGCTGTGTTTAAAGGTGGGACATCAGGGATATAATTGGCCGTCTTTTACTTCTTTTGATTTTAACATTATATTTTACCTTAAAAACTATTTACCTTGCTTTGCTTGGTGTCATTATTTTCAGCACAACCTCACATGTGTGACTGTACGATTATTGTTTCATTTTAATGTGGTTGTTTCGGAACAGCTTCGGTGATGATATGCTGGCTGTATGTATACTGGCCTAATCCTCCGGTCAGAGAAGACGCAACAACTTCTTCCTTTAGATGACTTTATTATCTTCTATCCAACTGATCAGGACACTGTAGTATTTGTATGTGTGTGTGTGTGGTTTGTGATGTCTGCAGAGGACAACAACAATAAACAATATTAATAACAATTAACCTACAATACAGTGGCATTAATAGAATAACATTAATTACAATAGACATGAGTAAGGTGTCATACTGCAAATCACCAATAGGGGTCAGTGTAAGATCATTAAACAACACTACAGCTTGGCGCAACAAGCCGGTCACGTGACCAAGCTAAACTGAGACAGCCCATGCAGCTACCGGTCTGGTCGATTTGACACGCTAGCATCAATATGATAGCAGCCTCAATGAAGGACAGCTACACCGCTAATAAACAGTCACAGAAGAAAATAAATGTATGGTAATTAACTGAGTTACATGTTGGGCCGTCTATGTGTCATGGGGTTCAGTAAGACATGCTAAATGGTAAGCGAACAAGCAAACCGAGTTTAGTAACCTGGTAATATTAATAGCTCTCATCACATATGAAATATAAACAATATCCACTCATCACGTAACTTACATCATCACCGACGCACACTGTTGCACAAAGGAATAAAGAAGAGCGCTGACGATCGGTGGAAGATAAACTCAACTAAACTGCACAGAAAGTTTTATCGAACACACTGCGCATGCGCAAACAGTCCATCAGTCTCTGCATGAAGCAGCTTGCTGTGACGTGAACTCCTCCTCCCAGCAGAGGATTCACAACAGTGGTGTATTAACACAATGGACCTAAAATCACAAAAAAACATAAAATCCGAGTAGGAAAAAGTGTGTTTTTTTTGCTTGCAAACACTTCCTGCTTGCTGACACTTTCATGACAAAAGCCCCTTTTTTACCGTTTCTTCCTGCACCAGACACAAAGCAAACGTGACGGCAATGTTCGTGAAAAGTTTGTTTTCCAGTTTGTTGTCTTGCGTATCTGGATTTCCTCAGATTGCAAACAGATTCGGTCTGGACTCATTCAGTTTCATTAATCCACAACAGTCAGTTTAGATGCACAGAACGGGACCGAACCACCAGCAAAATCCTGGTCCAGCTCGCGCCACTGCAGGTATAAATCCGCTTGTTTCTTAAAGTGTGTCGTGGGGGTGGGCTCTGCAGTGATTGGCTCTGGTGAGCACGTAGCTATGGTGGCTATGGTCAACAATGCTAGCGGAATTCATAAATCATTTATGAAATAATTTATTAACGGTATCAATGTAGTCCAAACAAGTCCGACGTTGCATACCCTTAAACCAAGCAGCAGCCATGTTGAAAATCTCAGGGTAGTGGGGGGTGTGGGTGTGTGGGTGTGTCTGGGTGTGTGTGGGTGTGTGGGTGTGCTGTGACACACTGTGTTAATGTTAAAATGTATGAAAATAAATGAGCTCATACAGCATCACAGAACATGTTGACAGAGGTAGGAGAGGTTGATTTTCATGGTGGATAAAAGGCACAGTGTCAGGCTGCAGCTTACAGCGAACGCAAGTAGGCGTTCGCCTTGTTTTACTTTCTTTCAGAACATCAACAGTCTCTTTCTGCCTTACTTTTGATTTTGCACCTTGTTCTACTCTACTTGTTCTATTTGACCTCCTTTCTCTCCATATCCCAAACTGTTACTAATATAGTTTCATTATTAAAATAGGTTCAGTGATATCATAAAACAGCAGGTCACAGTGACCAACTACAGCTGCTAACAAACATTACTAAACAATGAAGAAATATTACATTTGTTGGGGACTATGCTCAGCTGCAGATGAATCAACATTTGGTGCTCTTGTGAGTACTTGGGGTGGCATGTGGGATTCACTGCCCATCTTCATCAGAAAGATAACCATATAGGTCGACTGTGAAAGTAACTTGTTGCACGGGAGAGGCTAAATGCTCTGCCTCACATTCTACTTTTGGAGACTCTAGGATCTACAAGTAGCCCTGCATTCTGAGAGATTCTACTTTTGGAGACTCTAGGATCTACAAGTAGCCCTGCATTCTGAGAGTGTGGGGCAATAGGGTACTGTTAGGTCTTTGAGATAAGCTGGTGCCTGGCCATTCACGGCTTTGTATATGAGGAGGATTAGTTTCAATTCTAGTGCAGCCAGTGCAGGCTTGTGGGAGAAATCCATCCATCCATCCATTCATTGTCTGTAACCGCTTTATTCTTTTGATGGGGTCGCGGGGTTTTTTGCTGGAGTCGATCCTAGCTGTCTCTGGGTCGCCAGCTCATCGCAGGGCCCTCACTGATGCCAGAGGCTGTCATGCAAAGTCATGGCCAAACGCACATCAGGAGCAATTTGGGGTTCAGTATCTTCCTCAAGGTCACTTCAACATGCAGATCAGCCCCGCCTGGAGCCGGGATTTGAACCAGCAACCTTCTGATCACTAGCTGACCTGCTCTACCCGCTGAGCTACAGCCGCCTATGGGAGAAATAGGTCTTCTAAGAGTTATTGTCAGTACATGTGCAGCAGCATTCTGGATCAGCTGGAGATTTACTAGAGACTCATTGTGGCAGCCCAAGTCTAAAGTCTTTAAACTGGAAATGTGTAAATCACAGTCTCCATTCTCTCGACGTTTTGTGATTTGTCTGAAGTCTGAAATGAACTGGGAGAGAACGCTTTAAGGTTTTTCGGCACCTGCTGCGTGGAACAATGTGTGGACTATCAATATAAGTCTGGTTACCAAATCTAGCATTGATAACTAACTCAAAGTTTTGTGATCAGTTTGATTTGTGTTTTCAGCAAACTAAGTTTACTCAGTAACATTACAATTTACTACAAGTAGTGTAACATTGTTATCCATTTTCATATGCATACAACAGCACATGTGCCATGAGCTGTTTCCATCAGTTGAACACACTTGTAGCATCAAGTGATTGATTTCACAGTTCGTGAAAATCAAATTTGATTTCAGAATATCATGTAATGAGTCTTTCAGTGCCACACTTCACTTAGAGCTCTATTTTTATACTAAGCTCCAAACCAGTACTTAAATGCACTTGGAGCTAAGCATGGAACTTCCAATTGGAAATCAAGACCAACGCCTAACCCTTCACAGCATAGCACACAGTAAAGTCTGTTAGCAAGTGTATCACCCAAAACACAATCAAACATTTCAACCACTCTATTCCAACAACATGACTTGCCACATAGAAAAGGAGAAAGCTGTGGTTCTTCACCCTACTCTAAGACTAAAATTAGTCAAACTGACTCTGTCTCTACAAAACACATGGCGTGCTGGATTGTGTTAATCTGCTGAGCAAGCATTTTAAGCATGGGAGGTCTAAGCTAATCATATTGTCTCTGATCCAGCCAGACAATTATCAGTTGGGGGGGGTCACAGGTTTTTCAGGGGTTTTCATAAATGTGACATTTTTTAGTGTATAATTCCCACTCTAAAACAAATCAGAGTATAATCCAATTATGACATAATGCCATTGCAGTATATCTCATAACCAAGGGGCTTTTTAGCAAAAAGGCACAAATATGGAAACACAAATTAATTAATTTCAACAGTACCACTGGACTGCAGGAGCTACTCTTTGTTCATGTGCTATCAGATCAGAGCTGTATGTCATGTGGCACTTCCCTGATGTCACCACCTGATGTCGTCGCCTGGGGTTGCTTAAAGCTTGGCCCTTGAGTCTAATGTTAGTTGACATGCTACTGTTGACAGAAACTTAAAATCTAACCCCTAATTGAAGTTGAAGAACAGAAGAACAAAAAACACGTGCTGGCAGCGTCTCCCCTCTCATCCCAACTTGATTAACCTGCATGCAATTGTTGCATGCCACTTATCTCCATTTTGTTAATGTCTGCTTGAATGCACTCCACTGGGAATCACGTGTTCGCTGTTTATTCATGTGTATCAATATTGAAAGTGTCACAAATCCAAATTGCACCAAATTTTACACAACACCTCCTGGGTCATTAGCAAGTTCTTGAGAGATGCGAATAACAGACAGACATAGTTAGATAATAACTGCAACAATAGTCTGATTAGCTAAAACGTGCTGGACTCTCCCCTCGGCTGCTCGTGAACTTCTACAGGGCCACCATTGAAAGCATCCTCTGCCTCAGTGTGACAGTGTGGTATGGCAGCTGCACGGCACTGGAGAGAAAACAACTGGCACGGGTGGTAAGAACTGCTCAGGGCATTGTGGGCTGCCCCCTTCCAGACCTGGACTCTATATACGCAAGCCGGATCATGAAGAGGGCCAGATCCATCGCCATGGACCCCAGCCACCCGGGCCACAGACTGTTTGTACCGCTACCATCAGGCAAGCGGTACAGAAACATACGGACTACAACAAACAGGCTAAGGGACAGCTTCTTCCCCAGAGCTGTCAGAGCCATCACCCCCTGCAGCCTCCCTCATACCCCTCACACACCTCACCACCCCTCAGACACTCACACACAGACACCTCCCCCAACAGCAATACACATACACCCATCTCCCCCTGCAGCCACACAAGGGCATACAAACACACACACACCCCAACAGTCACACACACTTTCCCTCCCATGCTGCCACACCCCAGCATCCCCACCATGAACAAGAGACAATCACCTGCACTCGCACTTGCCACCTTCACCCTGTTCTGCTGCTCTGCTGTACTGTACTGTACTTCTACTACATCTCGTATTGTATAGTACCTATAGCATTCCTACAGCACTCCACAGTATTTCATTGCATTCTTGTTGTATCGTATAGTATTTTATTGCATCTTATAGTATTTTATTGCATCTTATTGCACTTTTATCGTAATTTATAATATTTTATTTTATTTTATTTTATTTTATTGTATTCTCTTGCACATGGGAGCTGCAAAGCCAATTTCATTGAACATGTTCAGTGACAATAAAGACAATCTTAATCTTAATCTTAATCTTAATTAATTATCCAGTTGTCTCTGTTGAATACAGATGTTGATGTTAGCTGTCCGACATGGCAAAATTGTTGTGGCGAGGTCTGGCCCACATCAGATATGTTCATCAGGTCCACGTACCATGTGGAATGAAGGTACTTGGGCAGTCCATAGCATGGCCAGATGTCAGCCAAGAGTGATTTGAATAAACCAGATATGGCCAGAGTCTGGGCCAGATCCAGCCCACCATATTAGAATGACCCTTGGCACAAATTTGGGCCAGTTTAGGCCATAGCATTGCCAGGAGCAAACCGTCCAAATGCCATCAGTCCACACAGTATGTGGCCTGGATAAGGGTGTCTGGTAAATATTGCTATATGGGCTGGAACTCTACTATGAATTAATGAAATACTGCTAAAATATATATTATTTCCACTTTCCACTTGATTATTTTTGATGTCTGTGCAAATTTTAAGGCATGGGCGCTGAGCGACTAGCATGCGAGCTAGCTTAGGATGCTGCTGCACGGGACTCAAGTTGGTGCTAATGTTAGCAGAGCTTTTATATCAAGAGAAACATCATTGATCGCCTCTCAGAGAAGTCTCTAGAGATTGGAAAACTGATTGTGGTTCTGAGTTAGACAAAGTACATTTTGTAGTAGATTCATAATCTGAGGAAGTTTGGCATGTCACCTGAGATCCTCAGGAACTTCTACCGCTGCATTGTTGAGAGCATTTTGACCAAATGTATCACCGTCTGGTACGGCAGCCCTTCTGCTTTGGATTGCAAACACCTGCAGATAGTGCTAAAGACTGCAGAGAAGATCACCAGAACTCCACTGCTCTCTCTGCAGAGCATCTACCACCACAGAGTCCACAGGACAGTAGCCTCCATCCTCAAAGACCCTACCCACCCCCAGCACGGACGGTTCACACTTCTACTCTAAGGTCAAAGGTACCGAAGTGTTAACTCAAGGACCACCAGACTAAAGAACTCTTTCTTCCCCATTGCCATCAGACTCCTAAACAACATAATATGAGTTTATTCTTCCTCTTAACTGTCCTGCCTGTTTACATTTTTGCACATGCATAACTGCACAGTTTTCAGATTTGCATGGTTTTATTATTGATATTATTGTTGCAGCTTTTTCTTATTTATCACATGTGCCATGTGTTAAAATTGTATATTTCAGATACGTATATTTCTTTATTACTCAGTTGGCATTCTGTGGACAGCAAAGTAAGAATTTCATTGCGTAATTGAGAACATTTTTCTTAACTGTGTATATGACAATAAACCCTTCGAACATTGACATAGACACATTACTGCTGGTTATATTTGTTTTCTATTATGTGCCATGTTTTGTGCATTTTGTTTCACTGCATGTTTTATCAATCTATTTTAATGTATGCTGTGGAATTTCTTCAGTTATGATTGTTATGGTTATTATTGGAGTGTATTTTCTTCGATTTGAGTAGATTACATGCATGCCTTTGGAATGGTCGATTATGATTTTAGGCATGCATCCTTTGACTGACAGCTGTGTAGCAGCTGATTTTCTGCATTGTGTTATCAGTGTTGGGAAGATTACTTTGGAAATGTAGTTGGTTACAATTACAAGTTACCCTGTTGAAAATGTAATAGTAGTGTAACTATTTCAATTACTTTCTCAAAGTAATGTAACTAATTACATTTGATTACATTATGATTACTTTTCTTAATTTTGAATGAAATCTCTCAATTGTTAACCATTTTCACATTTTAAGACCTATAGTGTGATAAACCTTTCAGTTCAAAGGTTTAACCATATATTATGAGTCTAACCTTAGGCCTGTGCTGCAAAGGAGGCTCACTTCCTCACTAAATGGAGCGACAACGGGCTGATTACAGCCAAGAGGAGCAGGTTGTTTTAATGGAGAGAGTATGAGCGATACAAAAAAGCCTGATCACAGCCTGAAGCAACAGTGTTGCTGCAAATATGACAAGAGGAGGCTGATTTTAATTTCTGACATCTCTACATTGAGCTGCTTTTAAATATGAAGCTTTAGAGCAACAACAACTGTTGTTTTAAACTGTGTTTTATATTGTTTTCATATATTTCACTGATCGCAATTATAAAATGCCAGTGTGTGTTTTATTGAAAGCGAGGCTGGTGTGCGTATGAAAATAGGTTACAGTGGGTTTTTTAGGTGCTGTAGGTACAAGCAAATCTAATGTTGTCTCTGTACAATGACCTTTTTAAAAGTGAGAAAACAGAGTAGACCTACTCAAAATGTGCGTTTGGACAACACATAACAGGCGAAACAATTAATTTATTCATGGCCACATTAAGTTAAATTATCTGTCCTGCTGCGAGCGCACAACTTCTTTCAGTGGTGAGTGACTGTATATAAAAGTAAATAGGCTATAGCCTAATAAATGACCTCCTGACGCGAGTCGGATCAACAGCTGAGCAGCGTATCCCCTCAGATGAACATCTGTAGGCGGAGACGCTCAGAGAGAAAGCAAACAGCAGCGGATCAGCGCGATCTCTCCCTCCGTACAAATGCTCTGTTCTGATCCAGCTCCACTGGACTTTCAAAGTAAAGGTCACGCCAGCTGTAAATGAGTTAAATAGTGAAACAGTTGATTTTATGATTAAACAATGAACAGAACCTGGTCGGGACCAGGTTATGAGCTAAGCATAAGTTACCATGGTGATCTAGTCGGGTTAAAAGAGAGCCACCTTTGTAATACAGGGAAGCCTGGCTTCTGTCTGTATTAAGTGTTTTTTGTATTTCCAGCACAGGAACATCTTGTGCGCCGCCGACACTGTTGCTGCTGAGTCTGACTGCCGCCGTACGGTTTGTCGGTTGAGTCGAATGGCACATGACCAGAGAGCCAATCACAAGCGTCAGTTTTTTGAAGGAGGATGTTGATATGAAAAAAACTAAAAACAAACATGAATCCAGGGGGGCGAAAAACTATTTGATAAATCCGAGCTTTTGCGGCGATTTTTCAAATGTAACTTAAGTTGTAATCATTGAAATTTCCAAAAGCAACTGTAATTTAATTACATATTTTCTCCCAGTAATTTAACGGATTACAATTACGTAAATTTTGTAATTAAATTACGTAACGTCGTTACATGTTATTCGTTACTCCCCAACACTGTGTGTTATGTAGTAAGGAAGTGAGACGCACACTGGGGTTGAGCATCAATGGGAGTTTAATCCTCAGAATGAAGAAAAAAAAACAGGCGTCACACACTCAGAGCCACCCTGCAACTCTCCACCGCTCTACAAAAAAAAATTTTTAAATTCACATAACCACAATAAAATGTCACATTACATATGAAATAATGCAATTATTACACAGCTATAGCATGCAGAGCACAACCTCACGACATCAGCATGAAAAGGAGAGAAACAGAGGAAAAAAACGGTTCAGCTAGCGTAAGGCTAAGTTAACTAACTCTGCATGAATAACTCAGTTTAAGATTCAATTTACAAGTTATTGATCAATGGAGGCTTGACCAAAAGCTTCATTAGCATGTTACATTACAGCATATATCGACATATTGTGATTTTGAACGGAAAAAAATATATAATAAACAAGACAATGGAGAGAGCGCCTCATAAAGTGACTCACCAGCTCCGAGCACACACAGCTCTATGACACTAGGTGGTGCAACGCTAAAACAACACCCCAGGGGAACAAAGGGGATACAATTGAAAATCACTGTAGGAACCTTTCTTTTTTCTTTTTTTACAGGAGGAAAAAATCATTTTGGGGAATTTCACAACACAAGAGAAAGATTTTAGGGAAAATAAATAAACAAAACACAATAAGAAATTTTGACTTGGCTACAGCTGCACTCGCCAATCAGCTGTTACAGCAGGCCCACAGAATGATTGATAAGCAGGCCAGGTAGCCGGATGCAGGCGTGCTTTTTCGAATCAGATTCTGACACACTGAGTGTTGCTGGGAGTGATTCAGCCGAGGTGGAGGTCGGACGAGGGATGGGAGCAGCACAAGCAGCAGTGAGATCTTAAGGCCCCCACACACCGCCCAGACTCAAACCAACAGCCAACTGCCTTTATCTGACCACTCTGTTGCCTCTTGTCTGACCTGTTCGGCAGAAAAGTTGCATTGAACACACCGCTTCTATGTGCTGCCTGCTCCACCGTAGCGTGTACGTTCTGCGCTTGCGCGTAATGCAATAAGAGGGTGGCGCTACTGCCCCTCCCACACACCACGCTGATTCATTGGCACACCACCAATCAGAATGGTCATACAGCTAGCACACAACCAATCAGAGAATCCAATGGGTTAGACGGCCAACAGCCAACCTTCTCAGACTTCGCATGTTGAATCGGAGGAGACAATGTCCGCGCAGCTCCGAAAGCTTCCAGCGCAGCTGAAGACACCGAACAGATTTGTTCCTGAACTCGTCCCTGTCTTCCCAAACGCTTCAGACGTCCAACGGTTGGGCCAGAGTGTTCCTGCCTTTAAGGCTTAACAGAGTGGAAGACGGCTCGCGGTGGCGGAAGAGGCGGCGCTAACACTGCAGGAGGACAAAGACTGGAGCATGGTCGTAAGCTCTCGGACTGTTAAATTTTAACATTGTTCCTAATTCTGCTTTTAAAAGGAAATTCCCCCCATCTAAAGAAAGGACATTGCCCTAACCAGTTGTTTTTCCTATCTGGTTCTTGCTCAATAAATGTTTTCTGTGCAATATTGTGTTTGGGTTATTGAGTACTGCTCACCCTTGAAAAAAAAAGAACTTACATCATGGAATTTGGTGGTTTGTGGTTATCACGTGGACATTGTAAAGAAAGAAAATCACCCTTATTACATATTACATGGACATATTATAATTGTGAACCATCGGTGGAGCAACACTCTGAATTTACACCAGTTTCACTGCCCAGACAGACAGACAGACTTGGACCAATGGGGAATTCCAGCGTGGACTTAAACCTTGCTTATTTATGCTCACAAACACACTGTTGCTGTTAAATGAGACATCCTGTCTCCTGTGGAAGTAATTAGTGTGGTTTCCTCACAGACAACCAGGCCCACTGACAGCACAGCAGAGAAAAGGGTTGCCTGCTGGCTTGGTCCTCTTTGAGATGTCCCTGTGGACTCTGATCATACACATCGGCCTCGTCTTCAAATGTTAAAAAACATCACATTAATCCTTTTGCTGTGACAGATGTGCACACTAGCCTCTTTGCTCTGAACTCTGTAAGTCCCACAGGTCATAAATTAAGGGACCATGATGCCACAGTTTTATTGCCCAACACTGTGAACTAACACCTTCTATTCTCCCCTGCTGCCCTGAGCTCTTTGTCTCAGTCTTCTGTTGTTGCAATTATAGACCCAAGATTGAATGAGCCTACTCATAAACACTCGACCTGCATTGTGTGGCAGAGAGCTGAATTTTATAGGGTATATTTTGTTATCATTTAGTCTGACATGTCCGGAGGGAAGAGAGGGGCAGGAAGGACAACAGAGAAGGGACTAATGGAGGAAGGATGACTGCAAACTTCAGGATGTCTGGAATGAATTCCTAGTTTTATGAAGAACATTTTTATTCACAGCCTTATGCCTCTTTTGTTCGTGCAGGAGGTGCCCGTGTGTGTGTGTGTCATCATTCTACACATGGTATTGAAACTGTAGTGAAACGCTGGTATGATGTGGATATGACTGTCTGCCAGTCGTTTCAGGTCTGTTTTTGCAGAAGACTCCATGCATGTCAAAAATGGCGAGACTGAACTTAGATGTTACGCCGCTGCAGCCGCTCTTGACATATGTATAAGTCGTGCTACTCAAACTGTGAACATAGACGTCAAAGTAAAAAGCAAGAAGTTCCGCCATGCACAAGTACTGCTCAGCAGTACTGCTTAGCAGTCAACATTGCAGGTCGGAATTTCCTTGTCAAGATTCCCACCTCTAATCTTCAAGGTCTGTTGATAATAAATGTTCCAGCCACAAGCCTGATACAAACTGTGATCTAGAATTACAGCCTACCCCTTCACCATTTATCTTGCTGGGCAGCTGGATTGTGAGATCATGTGATTATATCATCTTGCAAATACCATAAGGCAAGGCCTGTGGCCAAACATACAGTGGTTAAACCAATCAACACCCTTTAGGCCCTACTTGCAGCTACAAGAGTGGTTTAGATGTGATGGCCAGCAAAAAACAGTGGCGGCTCCTCAAGAGGTTAGCGTAGCTGTGTACTGAACCCCACATGACATGGTCCAAAAAAAATTCAATTGTGGCCACAATATAGCTATAACGTGCGCATGAAATACTAATTCATGGCCAAAAAATACTAATTTGTGGCCACGAAATAAGTATAATGTGTGCATGAAATACTAATTTGTGGCCACGAAGTAGGTTTAATATAGCTGAGAGTCTGACACACATGATGCTACTTTCAAAGGAGATGGTCGGTGAAAGGCACTGCCTAAATGCGGGATAACAAGATATTGACTAGAACAGAATAAGAAAAGACATTCACCTTAAAGACATCACGTAGGCTATTGCAGTTTCTAGGGAAGGTGCGCTCGATTTGCTTACCCAGCTGTCCAGGAATTATATTATTATTAATAATTAGTATTTTATGCGCACATTATACCTACTTTGTGGCTACAAATAAGTATTTTTTGGGCACGAATTAGCATTTTGTGACCATGAATTAGTATTTCGTGCGCATGTTATAGCTATATTGTGGCAACAATTTAATTTTTTGTTTTTTTTGTTTTTTTTATCGCCTCTCAACTGACTTCATTTAGAGTTTGATTCACTAACTGGCTACTATGTATCATAACCGATGGTGATGGACAGATTGTTCTTCCAATCACCTACCATGTATTTTTGAAAGTGATGGCCCTTTTCCAAATCGTTTCTAGTGGCTATTTCCAGATGGATTTGTGAAACAAACCATCTGACATGTTGGCTTATCTCCCCATCGATGCTTCCATTGTTGTGTGATGTCAGACAGCTGCTCCCCTTAAGAAGTCAGGGTGGATGGATGTGCCACAAATTTACAAGTGGGAATTCTGACTGAAATTCTGAAGTTTCAGATCAGTGGTCCTTTCGAGTTTTCGAGTTCTCTGGAATGCATCTTTAGCCTTGTTCACATTTGCTGCCTACAGAAATGCACGACACAAATCAAACCATTTAGCCGGATCAACAATCAGTTCAAAGTTGAAAAATGAAACTTTAATAATCTTTTGACTTAATTTCATTTTTAACAGAAAGTAAATTGGCACTGCAGTCTGCATGGGCTAGAAGGAGGAACAAAGAGATTTATACAACAGTTATCACTTTACTAACAACTTTCCAAATTAACAAGTAGTTGATCCACAAATCATGGTGTTGCTGACTTCTGGAACACCACCCTCCTTCACTTTTCTCAATTCCAGAGTTTGAATTAGCAGCATGTTGAGACCACAAAAAAACCTGCCTATCCTTTACAAAGGCTCCATTGTGCTTTAAGATTTCAAATGTCATCATATTTCAGCATGTAACTACTGGTTGTCTCTGTACAGAAAGTCTGGAAAATGATAGAGTGCAGCAGAGTGACACATAGGCAGTCCCTCTTTGGTCTGAGGCCAGCACAAACACTGCAGCTGTTCCATGTCAGCCTATCTGCTTTATGTTTTCCTTCAAACATCGTATCCAATGGAAGTTTACATGTTCACAGCTGACCTGTCCAAAAGCTAGAGAAACGAGATTAGGCTGAATTACGTCTAACAATGTGCATGAACCTTTGCACGTTCATTCCCCCACACACCCTGTAACCTGCAACATGACAGCAGTCCACATGAAAGTGACTTTGCAGCACAATGTGTAGTATTGTCTGAGGGCAGAGTCACTGAGAGGCTCCGGTTACACCTGTCAAGACGGCAGCATTTCCACAGAAACACAGGAGAGGGGCTGGTTAATTAAACCCTTTGTGACCTGGAGCTCAACTTTTAAGATACAACAAAGACACAAACAAGTCTGCATCCTAAATCAATATTACATTTTGGGAAATATACAAATTTCTTCACTTGTTTGGAACTGAGGCTGTCCTCAGAAAATGCCCATGGGCCGAAAAATTAAAGCAGCTTTTTACCAGGTATATTCAAGTTTCTTGTTATACAGAGACATTTTTAGTAATTATTTCAGCTGAAAGGAGGAAGTGAGAAGTTGTACTGCAAAGAGTGAAAGTATGTAGGGCCGAGGTAGGGGATGGATGGGCAGGTTATAAAAGCACAGGACTTGAATACAGGAGACCCATATTTGTATATACTGTGTAAACAGTGTGTTTCAACAGCTGCTACAAGTTGGCACACTTCAGACACAGAAGAAGACAGGCTGGTACAGTGATGCTGCTACAAATTGACACTTTTTACAGGGAGAGAAAATGTAATGTATTGCAATTAATACCAAAATACAAGTAATAATGACATTAATTATAAAGTTTCGCCAAACTCAACAACCACTAACATCCTCCAAGTTCTTCAATGTGGCCTTGTGGTCTAAGAAGTTGGATCTCATCCTGTCCTCAATTCATTATTGGTGCATTCACAGTCACACCTGTAGTTACAGATGTCCACCTGTGATGAGATCATCTGAGACACATGGTAATACCAGATTTAAAAAGCATCTGCATCTCAAAGTTTTATTCTCAAACTGGTGTCAGTCTTCGCAATGTGTTGGTTTGTAGGAACCACAGAAAATGGAGGATTTACACTGGATTAGGATCTTTGATGAACTCTACAATTACCACAAATTGCAAGATTTTCCCAGGAAAGACTAAAAGCCTGTAAATACAGCATCAACATTAAATCTACAGCGACTGCTGCAGCTGTTACCTCTGTGAAACCTGGACATCGACTTCTCTCAGATGCTACACTATAATCCCAATGTTGCACGTGTGTCGATCTTGGCCACCTCCTTTGTTTTCTGTCTCTCTTCTTTCACCCCACCCTGCCCCCCTCCTCAAGCAGAAACACATGTACAGGTATTATGAGGTGTTGAACAACCTCACACTATGCATATAATTATCTGTAACAGCTCACAGATGGCCAATTGCTCTGCCACATCAACATGCTGTATAATACAGTTTCAGTGCACACACACACACACACACACACACACACACACACACTCTCTCTCTCACACTCACACACACACCTGCTGTTTCATGGCCTTTAATTTTCCATGTCGCAACGTAAGAGCTGTACAGAGAAACAGCAAACATTTCTTTTAAATCAATTAATTGTTACAGAAAAAACAAACAAACAAAATATTTACACACTTTAGCTAATGTCAGTCAAACCAACAACAAATGCACAACAGATTTCATACCTTGTTCACTCTCTGGAGACACTAAACAGTACGATAAAATCTTTTTTGACGCTTCTCCGTTCATCCGTCTTCTGCTGTTAACTGACGGAGCGCACCGTAAAGCTCGCAAACATGGCACAGTAACGTCCGGATTTTTCTTTCAAAATAAATGTACATTTCAAAATAAAATGTCAAAAATACATACAAATATAAAAAACTGATAAAATCAAAGGCAACACAAAGAATACTAAATTAGAGTCCTTTACACTCCCACCAAATCATGAGTGATTAACAGAACAGCACAATGTTCACTAAATTACGAATGATTTCTACATCTTCAGTGAAACCAACAGGTAAATATAGTTATATTAAACAGTATGCATAAACACATTTTTAAATGTATGAAATAGAACCAGGGACTATTAGTTTGGATTATTGAAGACCAAAAGAAAGGGTGCACTTTAAGAAGCTTCCAGCAGCAAAACCAGTTTTTGAACTGGCCGCTCTATTACAGTAGCCTTGTTACAGCGTTCACCCTTACTACTAAGGTTACGATCACCAATACACAGTGACAGTGACTTCTGTAACTCTACTTAACCTCCACTCATTTCTTGGCAGATCATCACTCCTCTCTAAAACTATGTCATCAATCTTCAAGTTTCTCCTTGGATCATGCCAACGCTGTCTGACAGCTATGTTGGAAAGGTACTCTTTGCGCCAGCGACTCCAAAACTGCTCTGCAAGGAACTGTACCTGACGCCACCTTTATCGAGCATACATGTCCTCCTTTATGAACTTCCCAGGTGGTGGTAGGGTGGTTACAGACTTCATAGTGAGCAGGTGATTTGGGGTAAGTGGCTCAAGGCTCTTTGGGTCGTGTAGGTTATCAACAGTCAGTGGACGGCTGTTTACAATTGCCATAGCTTCATAAAAGAAGGTTCTCAGAGAAGCATCATTTAGCCTGCCTGAGGAGAGTGAAAGGGTAACACTGAGAATACTTCTGACTGTTCGTATCTGCCTTTCCCATACTCCACCAACATGACTGGAATGTGCTGCATTCATAATGAAGTCACACTGCTTATCAGCAAGAAAAGCAGAAAGTCGGTCTGTGTCAAGTTCCTTCAGAGCGTCTCGATGTGAATTGCCCGAGAGCAGAAGCAGGTGAAGAGGAGACCATATCTTTTGTGCTCGTTCCTTCCTTGTTTGGTGAAAAATGGGCCAAAACAGTCCATTCCTGTATATACAAATGGTGGTGAAGGCTCTATGCGCTCTGGTGGAAGATCAGCAATTCTTTGTATCTCTGCAGACCTCCTCAGCTTCCTGCATGTCACACACTGCCAAATATAGGATGATACTACTCGGTTCATCCCTGAGATCCAGTAACCTTTTGACCGTATTTCATTGACTGTAAGTCCCTTGCCTTGGTGCTTGACTTTCTCATGACAGTGTGCAAATTATCAGTCTGGTGATGTGGTGATCATTTGGAATTATTGCAGGATGCTTGAATGAACTAGGAAGAGACGAGTGACTCAGCCTTCCTCCCACCCTCAGCACACCATCCTTGTCTATGAAGGCATCCAGTTTGTATAGCTGTTTGTGGGTTTGCAGTTTGATTCCTTTGCTCAGTGATTTCAAGTCATCTTTATAAGCATCACTTTGTACAGCCTTAATGATGAAACACTCTGCTTTCTCTCGCTCTAGTACTGTGGAGATGCCATTTGACTTGTCATTGTTTATTCGCCGCTGAATGCGTACAATGGCTCGAATTGCACTAGGCCAGGAAGAGAAGTTAGATAGCCGATCTGCAAGGCTTTTTTGCTCTGTGGTTCCTGTGTTCAGTGTTTGAGCCTTTCTAACTTCAGGGTCTCCAACTGAAAGCTCTGGGATCTTGTCTGATGGGGGCAAAATTTCCTTTTCCCACAAGAATTTTGGTCCTGTGAGCCAGTTAGACAAAAGAAGCTCGCTTGCAGTTAAGCCTCTTGATGAGTGATCTGCAGGGTTTTCAGCAGTTGAGATATATCTCCATTGTTTAGGAGTTGTGTGGAGATGGATCTTCTGAACTCTGTTGGCCACAAATGTGTGGAATCGTCGTGCCTGGTTGTTAATGTATCCTAGAACCACCATGGAGTCTGTCCAGAAAAACTCCTCAGCCTGTGCACATTCAAGCTCCTCCTTAAGCATCCCACTTACTGTAACGGAGACAACTGCTGCTGTAAGTTCTAATCTGGGAACGGTTATGACCTTGGTGGGAGAAACACGTGATTTTCCCATAACTAGCACACAGTGAACATCTCCATTCTCATTTTTGAGCCTCACATATGAACATTGGCCATATCCACTTGTGCTGGCATCAGAAAAATGATGCAGCTCTGTTTTGATAATTTTTCCAAATCCAGGTGGTGAATAACAGCGTTTTATGTTTACTTTCTCCAAGTTGACAAGATCATCCTTCCACTGCTCCCACCGTGGTCGAAGTTGATCAGGTAGAGCGTCATCCCAACCTGTGCCATTTCTGCACATTTCTTGAAGAACTCTTTTTCCAGTCAGCAGGAATGGCGCAACAAGTCCCAACGGATCATACAAGGATGCAACTGTAGATAGAACACCACGACGAGTGGCTGGCTGATCTTTGATGTTGATACTGAAACTGAAACTGTCAGTTTCAATATTCCATTGAATTCCTAGTGTTCTCTCTGGTGGGGAGTCATTAAATGTGAGGTTGAGGTCTTTGAGGTTAATTGCGCGCTCTGATGATGGTACACTCTCCATGACAGCCTAGCTGTTTGATATGAATTTGTGCAGATGGAGGCCTGAGCAAGCTGAATGGCACTTTCTGCTTTGTCAACACTTGTGATCCCATCATCAACATAGAAATTTCTCATTATGAACTGAGACCCCAATGGGTAAATGTGTTTGAGCTCCTTAACCAGATGCTGCAGTCCATAATTAGCACATCCAGGAGAAGATGCAGCGCCAAACAGATGGACATTCATGTGGTACTCCTGTGGCTGGGCATTGAGGTCTCCATCTTTACACCAGAGAAAGCGCAAGTAGTCTCGATCTCTCTCATGTACCTGAAACTGATGAAACATCTTCTCGATGTTGCATATCAGTGCAATGGGGTGTTGGCGGAAGCGTAATAGGACACCTGTCAAGTTGTTTGTTAAATCTGGCCCTGTGAGAAGATGATCATTCAGGCTGGTTCCCTTACATTTAGCAGAGCAGTCAAACACTACCCGGAGTTTTTCTGGTTTCCGTGGATGGAAGACGCCGTGATGAGGGATATACCATATCTCTCTTTCAATTCCATCATCCTTAACTTCCTCTGCATCTCCCCTTTCAATGACTCCAGCCATGAAATCCATATACTGTTCTTTGTACCTTTCATCCTTTAACAGTTTTCTTTTGAGGTGGCTGAGTCAAATAACAGCAGAGTGTTTGTTGTCTGGCAGGTAAGGTCTTTCCTTGAAAGGAAGGGGCATTTCATAGTGTCCATCACAGGTTTTCTTTCTTTATTTGCCCCGGGAGTTCACATCCGCCATCATTATCGGTGTGTACGTTCCTCCTTCAGCTGATGCAGTGCTGGCCTGTGACGTCATCCACTCCGCTGTTGCCCAGATACAGACGCAGCATCCTAACGCATTTATTGTCATCACTGGGGATTTTAATCACGTCTCACTGGACAAAACCCTTCCAACATTTCACCAGTATGTTGACTGCCCCACCAGAGACTGTAACACACTGGATCTGTTGTATGCAAATGCTAAGGATGCATACAGTCCCACAGCCCTCCCCCCTATTGGAAGATCTGACCACAACCTGGTTCTGCTGACCCCTAAGTATATGCCTCTTGTTCAGCGGCAGCCTGTCCACACTAGGAGCGTGAGGAGATGGACTCAGGAGGCTGCTGATGCACTACAGGATTGCTTTGAGTCGACAGACTGGGATGCACTTGTTGAGCCACATGGAGAGGATCTCGACAGCATGACCGACTGCATCACAGAATACATCAGGTTCTGTGAACACACCACCATGCCAACCCGGACTGTACGCTGCTTCCCTAATAATAAGCCGTGGATCACCAATGACCTGCAAGCCCTTCTTAACAAGAAGAAGAGGGCGTTCAGGTCTGGAGACAGGGAAGAACTGAGGAGAGTGCAGCATGAACTCAGGGATATGCTGAGGGCCTGTAAAGACGCCTACAGGAGGAAGCTGGAGGCCAAACTCCAGCAGAACAATGTGAGGGATGTGTGGACACACACACCCTCACTGCCCCAAATGCTTCCTCCCCTCTTCCCTCACTCCCCTGCTGTGAGCTCTCCTGTGCAGCACCTCTCCTCCTCCTCCTCCTCCACCTCCTCCTCCTCTACCTCCTCCTCCTCCACCTTCACCTCCTCCTCCACCTCCACCTCCTCCTCCTCCTCCACCAGCAGCCTCTCCCGCATGACTGTGACTGCAGGCCAGGTTAGGAGACAGCTGGAGAGACTCCACCAGCAGAAGGCTGCAGGCCCTGACGGTATCAGCCCCAGGATCCTGAAGACATGTGCCAGCCAGCTGTCTCCTGTCCTACAACACCTCTACAACCTGAGCCTGGGTCAGGAGAGAATACCGGTGCTTTGGAAGACTTCCTGCCCGGTTCCTGTTCCAAAGAAGTCGACACCATCAGACCTCAATGACTATCGACCAGTGGCCCTCACATCTTACGTCATGAAGGTGCTGGAGAGACTGGTTTTGGCCAACCTGAGGCCGCAGGTGAGAGCCCTGCTAGACCCTCTGCAATTTGCTTACCAGCCCCACTTGGGAGTTGATGACGCTGTCATCTACCTGCTGCAACGAGCCCATTCACACCTGGATGGTGGAGGAGGCACTGTGAGAATCACATTCTTTGATTTCTCTAGTGCTTTTAACACCATTCAGCCACTGCTACTGGGGGAGAAGCTGCGGGTGATGGGTGTAGACGACACAATGATCTCCTGAATTACTGACTACCTGACAGGCAGGCCACAGTTTGTCTGTATGGGCAGTGTTCTGTCTGATGCAGTGGTTAGTGATACAGGAGCTCCACAGGGGACTGTACTGTCTCCTTTCCTGTTCACCTTATACACCACTGACTTTCAGTACAACACCGGGTCGTGTCACCTGCAAAAGTTTTCTGACGACTCGGCTGTTGTTGGGTGTATAAGTGAGGGACAGGAGGAGGAGTACAGGGCACTGGTAGACAACTTTGTGGAGTGGACTGGACAGAATCACCTGCGGCTGAACATCGGCAAGACCAGAGAGATGGTGATAGATTTCAGGAAGAAGAGGAAGACGGCTTTCCAACCTCTGTGCATTCTGGGAAAGGATGTGGAGGTGGTCGAGGATTACAAGTACCTGGGTGTTACCATCAACCACAGACTGGACTGGAGATCTAACACGGAAGCTGTTTACAAGAAGGGGATGAGCAGACTTTACTTCCTGAGGAAGCTGAGATCCTTCAACGTGTGCAGCAAGATGTTGGAGATCTTTTATCAGTCTGTGGTGGCCAGTGTACTTTTCTTTGCTGTGGTTTGTTGGGGAAGCAGCATTGGAGCCAGCGACACCAACAGACTCAACAAACTGATCAGGAAGGCTGGCTCTGTGATTGGCTGCAAACAGGACACTCTGGAGGCTGTGGTGGAGAGGAGGACACTGAAAAAACTGTTATCCATCATGGATAATCCTCTCCACCCTCTCCAACTCACACTGGTCAGACAGCGGAGCACCTTCTCTGGAAGGCTGCTTCAGCTTCGCTGTCGTAGCAATAGATACAGGAAATCTTTCCTGCCACAAGCCATCACTTTATACAATAACTCTCTCACCTCTGCCTGACAGAGAACTCTGGTCTCTCTACTGTTCTGTTGTATATATTATTATTGTTATAGTATATTTTGCATATTTTGTTTTGTTGTATACATTATTATTGTTTACTGTTTATAGCACACTGTGCACTGTATATATATACACTATGTATATATTGGATTCTATTTATGTTATGTATGAAATGTTTTATTTGCGGACCCACTACTGCTGTAACAAAATAACTTCCCAGTCTGGGATCATTAAAGTAATTCTATCTATCTATCTATCTATCTATCTATCTATTCTATCTATCTTTATATCCTTTTCAAGCATGTTGAGGAAGAGGATATCTTCCTGAGAGGCTGTTTTGCCACTTTCACCAGCATCCTTGAAATCAGACTCAAGAACACAAATAGCTTCTGCAGGAGTTACGGGTGGCAGCTCTTTCACAGCAACTCTGTGACACAGGCTAGTGGTGCTGGAAGAGTCATGGCATGATGAAGAGGGTCCCACAATGCTCCATACTAAATCAGTGCGGACAGCATAAGGTTCTTCATCTCTACCTAAAATGACCTGCCTTGGTGCCAAGGCCCTTGAACAGTTGTATCCTATAAGAAGGCCAACCTCACAGTCTTGTAATGGAGGGATTTCATCTGCCAGCATGTTGAGATGAGCCCACTGCCTCGCTGTTTCACATGTTGGGATGTGTGCACGATTTACTGGAATAGAGTCCTTAGTGTACGCAGGGGGAAGGTCAATCAGGACTGGGGAATTGTGACCTCTCACACGAAGCCCTGAAACTTTTTGACTTTCCACAACGGTGTTCTTTCCCATCATAGTTGTTAATTTAAGCTTTACTGGTACTTCATCAGCATGTAAAGTGCGGCTTACTTCCTGGTCTATGAAAGCAGTATCGCTCTGAGTATCAAGCAAAGCGTAGACAAGCTTTTCCGCTCTTGGATTATTTTGCGATGACACCCACACTGGCACTATCATGGATGTGTTAGCAGCTGGTCCTCCCTTTGCTACATTAAGTGAAAGGGCAGTCGTTAACTCTGTGTTAACCGAGGTACACACAACCTGGGAGACAGGGTTTTCTCTTTTTGCGTAATTTTCATCATGGAGACAAGTCAGATGCTTTCCTTTGCAAATTTCACAGGAATGGCGATGACGGCAGTCTTTTGCATTATGACCAATTTTCATGCATCCATAGCACAGTCTCTTTTCTTTGACATATCGTCGTCGTTCCTCCAGAGACTTTGTCTTGAACTCAGAACAGTTATAGAGCTGATGGTTATTGCTCTGACAAAGGATACACTGAGGTCTTGCACTTCCTTTAGACAATTTTGGACTTTCAATCTGTGTCACTGTTTGAGTGTTAAGAACACTGGCTTTGCTCTTTTTTGTGTCCCTTTGATTTCGTTTTTCTGTGGATACATCAGATGAATGGAGTGCATGGTAGGATGTTATCGGGTTGCAAGCGATGTCTGCTTCCACTGACATAAACACTGTGAAATCCTGGAAACTTGGATACTCTTTCTTGTCATTCAATGTTCGTGTTACCTGGCGGTTCCAGCGGGATGCTAGCCAATCTGGCAATTTTTGGGTGAGTTTTTGATTTTCTTCACAGTCATTTAATATTTGGAGGCCTGACACATAAGGAATGGCGTCCTGGCAGGCATTCAAGAAGTCTGCGAAATTTCTAAGTTCTTCTGCATCCTTTGACTGAAGTTTAGGCCAGCTGGCAAGTTTATCTCTGAAAGCCCTCTGGATAACAAATGGCTGTCCATATCTTTGATTCAGTTTTTTCCAGGCATCCTGATATCCTTCATCATCATTTCTGTAGAAAACTCCATCTCCGTCACAGTTTGTCCATAACGAACACCATGTTCAAGCATAAGGGTGTTCATATGTGCACGTGGCACCAGGACACCCTAGGCCGGAGATCAATGATCGACTTTGTGGTCGTGTCATCTGACCTCCGGCCGTATGTCTTGGACACTCGGGTGAAGAGAGGGGCTGAGCTGTCAACTGATCACCACCTGGTGGTGAGTTGGATCGGCTGGCGGGGGAGGAAGCTGGACAGACCTGGCAGGCCCAAACGTATCGTGAGGGTCTGCTGGGAACGTTTGGCAGAACCCTCTGCCAGGGAGATCTTTAACTCCCACCTCTGGGAGAGCTTTGACCAGATCCCGAGGGAGGCTGGGGACATAGAGTCCGAATGGACCATGTTCTCCACCTCCATTGTTGACGCGGCTGTCCGGAGCTGTGGCCGTAAGGTCTCCGGTGCCTGTCGCGGCGGCAATCCCCGAACCCGGTGGTGGACCCCGGAAGTAAGGGTTGCCGTCAAGCTGAAGAAGGAGTCCTACCGGGCCTGGCTGGCCCGGGGGACTCCTGAGGCAGCTGATGGGTACCGGCAGGCCAAGCGTGCGGCAGCACGGGCAGTCTCGGAAGCAAAAACTCGGGTCTGGGAAGAGTTCGGGGAGGCCATGGAGAAGGACTACCGGTCGGCCTCGAAGAAATTCTGGCAAACCATCCGGCGCCTCAGGAGGGGGAAACAGTCCTCCACCAACACTGTTTACAGTGGAGGTGGGGAGCTGTTGACCTCGACTGGGGACATCGTCGGGCGGTTGAAGGAATACTTCGAGGATCTCCTCAATCCCACTGACACGCCTTCCATTGAGGAAGCAGAGGCTGGGGACTCAGAGGTTGACCCATCCATCACCCAAGCCGAAGTCACTGAGGTAGTCCGTAAGCTCCTCAGTGGCAAAGCACCGGGGGTGGATGAGATCCGCCCTGAGTACCTCAAGTCTCTGGATGTTGTGGGGCTGTCTTGGCTGACACGTCTCTACAGCATCGCGTGGCAGTCGGGGACAGTGCCTCTGGACTGGCAGACCGGGGTGGTGGTCCCCCTATTTAAAAAGGGGGACCGGAGGGTGTGCTCCAACTATCGGGGGATCACACTCCTCAGCCTCCCCGGGAAAGTCTATTCCAGGGTACTGGAGAGGAGAATTCGGCCGATAGTCGAACCTCGGATCCAGGAGGAACAATGCGGTTTTCGTCCTGGCCGTGGAACACTGGACCAGCTCTATACCCTCCGCAGGGTGCTCGAGGGTTCATGGGAGTTTGCCCAACCAGTCCACATGTGTTTTGTGGACTTGGAGAAGGCATTCGACCGTGTCCCTCGTGGCATACTGTGGGGGGTGCTCCGGGAGTACGGGGTCGGGGGCCCTCTGTTAAGGGCCGTGCGGTCCCTGTACTGCCGGAGCAGGAGCCTGGTTCGCATTGCCGGCAGTAAGTCAGACCTGTTCCCAGTGCATGTTGGACTCCGGCAGGGCTGCCCTTTGTCACCGGTTCTGTTCATTACTTTTATGGACAGAATTTCTAGGCGCAGCCACGGGCCGGAGGGGATCTGGTTCGGGAGCCAATGGATCTCGTCTCTGCTTTTCGCGGATGACGTGGTCTTGTTGGCTCCTTCGAGCCAGGACCTCCAGCATGCCCTGGGGCGGTTTGCAGCCGAGTGTGAAGCGGCTGGGATGAGAATCAGCACCTCCAAATCCGAGGCCATGGTTCTCGACCGGAAAAAGGTGGCCTGCTCCCTCCAGGTGGGAGGAGAGTTCCTGCCTCAAGTGGAGGAGTTTAAGTATCTTGGGGTCTTGTTCACGAGTGAGGGAAGGACGGAGCGTGAGATTGACAGACGGATCGGTGCAGCGGCCGCAGTAATGCGGTCTTTGTATCGGTCTGTCGTGGTGAAGAGAGAGCTGAGCCGAAAGGCGAAGCTCTCGATTTACCAGTCAATCTACGTTCCGACCCTCACCTATGGCCATGAACTCTGGGTCATGACCGAAAGAATAAGATCCCGGATACAAGCGGCCGAAATGAGTTTCCTCCGCAGGGTGGCAGGGCGCTCCCTTAGAGATAGGGTGAAGAGCTCTGTCACCCGGGAGGAGCTCAGAGTAGAGCCGCTGCTCCTCCACATCGAGAGGAGCCAGCTGAGGTGGCTCGGGCATCTGTTTCGGATGCCCCCGGGACGCCTCCCTCGGGAGGTGTTCCTGGCATGTCCCTCCGGGAGGAGACCCCGAGGAAGACCCAGGACACGCTGGTGTGACTATGTCACTCAGCTGGCCTGGGAACGCCTTGGGGTCCTCCCGGAAGAGCTGGAGGCAGTATCCGGGGAGAGGGAAGTCTGGGTGTCCCTGCTCAGGCAGCTGCCCCCGCGACCCGGCCCCGGATAAGCGGAAGAAAATGGATGGATGGATGGATGGAGGAATGAATGGGAAAATGCCTCCCAAACTCCTGCGATTTTTGGGAAAACTGTAATAGTTATCGACCAAAACATGCTACATGTTGAGTAACAGGAGACATTGCTGAACACACTCATGTCATTTATATTTCTGTAGAGTGCATAATGAGGGCACAGGAGCGAGAGACAAAACATGTACCGTCTGCGATCCTCCAGAAATTTGGGCACATGCCCCGGTAAACATGTGAATGCCCCCCTGTAAAATTCTAGATGAAATTTCACAATAAGTCTATTTTTTCATCACAGACAGTTTATGATCACAGAATGGAGTAGTTGACAGCTCCTGTGACAGGTGAAAGCAGGAGAAGTTGCAGGTGGCACAGTCAAGTCAGAGTGAGAAAGTGGAGGAGAGAGACAGACGAGAGAGAGGGAAAAGACATGAGGGACCGTCACTTCATCACACTGAGGGACCAGATTCCATAGAAACAGATATATCTGTTGAGGAGGACACTGGTCAGACGCAAGACTATTCAGATTCATTGTGCATTTGTCTGTTTGGCACTAATATAATGAGGATGTGTTTGTGTGTGTGTGTGTGTGTGTGTGTGTGTGAGGGGATGGGGGGCTGTGCCCCTGTAAAGCTGCAGGCCTATCAACGCCCCTGGCGGAAAGAGCTTAAAAAGGTGAAAAAAGACTGAAAAGCCCAAAAAGTTGTAGAGTGAGAGGGCTGGAAGAGGTTAAAAAGGTGAGAAAAGGATGAAAAGGTAAAAAAAGTTTAAGGGTGAAAGAGCTCAAATAGGTGAGAAAAGGATGAAAAGGTAAAAAGATGTAGAGTAAGAGGATTGAAAGAGGTTAAAAAGGTGAAAAAAGGATGAAAATGTAAAAAAGTCAAAGGGCGAAAGAGCTTAAATAGGTGAAAAAGGAATGAAAGGGATGAAAAGCTGTTGGGTAAGAGGACGTTAAAAAGGTGAAAAAATATGAAAAGCTGTAGAGTAGGGGGCAGGAAGATGTTAAAATGATGAAAGAAGGCAAAAAAGGGGAAAAGTTAAAGGCTGACGAGGACCGAAAAAGGTGAAAAAGGATGAAAAGCTGTAGAGTTACAGGGCTGGAAGAGGTTAAAAAGGTGCAAACATATGAAAGGCTGTAGAGTAAGAGGGCTGGAAGAGGTTAAAAGGGTGAAAACATATGAAAAGCTGTATAGTCAGAGGGCTGGAAGAGGTTAAAATGGTAAAAAAATCTGAAAAGCTGTAGAGTAAGAGGTCTGGAAGAGGTTAAAATGGTGATAAAATATGAAAAGCTGTAGAGTAAGAGGGCTGGAAGAGGTTAAAAAGGTGAATAAAGGATGAAAAGCAGTAGAGTAAGAGTGCGGAATGAGCTTAAAAAGGTGAAAAAAAGACTGAAAAGGCCAAAAAGTTGTAGAGTAAGAGGGCAGAAAGAGGTTAAGAAGGTGAAAAAAGGCTGACAGGTGAGAAGGTAAAGGCAGAAAGAGCTTCAAATGGCTGCAGACATGCTGCAGCAGGAGCAGAAACAAAGACGAAAATGTCCCCATAAGGAATGAATGGGAAAATGCCTCCTAAACTCCTGCGATTCTTGAGAAAACTGTTATAGTTATCGCCAAAACATGCTATATGTTGAGTAACAGGAGACATTGCTGAACGCACCCATGTTATTTTATTTCTGTAGAGTGCATAATGAGGGCACAGGAGCGAGAGACAAAACATGTACTGTCTGCGATCCTCCAGAAATTTGGGCTCAAAATTAACATTGCGGCTTATGGGGAAGATTCAGGAGTGCTTGTTGCTCTCGGGCTTCTAAATCCAAAACCGTAAGTCCTACAGCTGAAATGAGACCATCAGCTGAAACCCAACAAGATTTCCTACATGTATATGCCTATATTGTCTATGTCAAGTACAAGATGTTGGATCCAAATCAAGCTGAAGCAAAAAAAAATCCAGATTTCGGAGCTGCTCCTCACTCTGGGGTGCGGCAGTTGATGATGTCACGCACTCTAGCTCACGCAATACACACCCATTATAAACTCAGAAGATGGGCTTAAAATCCTTAAAACTAAAACTGCGACCATTTCAAAACCGTACAAGATTTTTGAAAACTGAATACAAGGTCAATAGTTCAAGGTTTTGTGATTCATTTAAAGTTGGAATGGTGTCTCTCGCTCAATGTATGAGGAACAAGAAGAGGTTGAAAGTCGATGAGTTTTGAAGAGGATTTGAAGCTTTTCCCATTTGAATCAATGTTAAATTATTTTTGGAAAAAGCTGAATAGCTGAAAAAGTTGAAAAGTTGAAAAGTTGAAAAGCAGAAGGTTAAAAGAGCTGAAAAAGCTGAACATTTTAATGTTTGAATGGTTTGAATAGCTGAAGGTATGCTGAAGTTATAGCAGAATGAAATGGGGAATGGGGAAAATTTTGCATTAAAAGCTGAATATTTCCAAAAGCATAAAGGGGCGTTCAGACCGAACGCGATAGACGCGAATGGAGCGGCAACTCTACATTGAAAATCAATGTAAATGGCGCGATGACACGCGATTCAGGCGACGGCGGCACGAATGGAGCGTCTGGCGCGGCGCGAATGAAGCGTCTGGAGCGTCTGGCGCGGCGCGAATGAAGCGTCTGAAGCGACATCCAATCTGCGACGAGTTCAAGCCGACGACGTCACTTCCCTCACGTACGGTTGTTTACGGTTGCTCAGAGCAACGATGGAGGAGAAGCTAATTGTAGCTGTGTGTGGGCACCCGGTGCTGTATGACACCGCAACTCACCTCAGACAGATGGACAGGCACTCCAGACACGAAGGCGGGTGGTTTTCCGGCGTTTCTGGGACTTGAACGGCAGGTACAGTGCAGCAACGGTGGTGATATCAGCCATGATAGACGTGGAAAGACAGCGGGTTGAGAAATACCGGTTCAAAAATGAGCGGGCAAGCGCGAATGACACGAATGAAGCGAATGGCGCGAATGAAGCGATTGACGCGAATGAAGCGAATAGTCCAAAATGATCACGCGGCGCGAATGAAGCGTCTGAAGCGATTGTATTCGCGTCTGTCGCGTTCGGTCTGAACGCCTCATTATAGTTAGAAAAGCCAAAAGTAATAGCCATCATGTCCTTAAAGAGCTGAACATTTTGATATTTGAATGGTTTGAATCGGTCAAAGTTTGAAGAAGTTGAAAAGTGCCAAAAAACATACGGAAGAATAATAATAAACTCCTGCTATAGAGGTGTCCATAGTGGGCTGGCGAGCACAGCCCACTAATAAACTCCAGAAGAACAATAGTGTGAATGCTTGCAGCATTCACACTAAATAAAAAGAGGCGCGAGCAATAACAATAGTTGCGCCGTAATGTCATTGACCACACCGTACTGTTTAATTGTTGTCATGCATATAAATGTTGAGTTTTGGAATTTGTTAACACGAAGCCGTAGATGAAGCCACAGATTTAAGCAGTTATAAGATGTGTTGCACATACAGTAAGGTGTTCAGTGGAACACATAATCTTGAGAAGCTCATACGGGCAGTTCATTTGATACATATAAAATATGGCGTTCAGTGGCCATTATATTTTTAACTGTGAAGATAAGCAGTTTATATGGTTGTCTTTTACAAATAAAGTCAGTGTTTAGCAGCAGATGTAAATGAGTGTATGAGATAAGCAGCCAAAACATGAGGTATGTTTGTAAGTAGGCTTTACATGTAATTTTGTGTATTAATTTAATCAATTTAATATGAAGACAGTAATAGCTGCTTTATTTCTTTTTATATTACTTTGGCTATAATCTGGTAAACAAGGAAGTAAGCTCAGTTGGGAAGCGTAGACAGTCAAGATAGCAGTATGGAGAGCCTGTATTCACACTAGGGATGTGCATCTTCAACACTGAGGCGATACGATATGCATCTAGATACACTGCCAACGATACGATACATTAAAGAGTCATATAAAACAACCACCGATAAGATACGTTACGATTCTCCCACCTACTGCGATACAGTGCGATACAGTACAATTTGGTTTAACACAATGCGATACAGTGCGATACGATGCGATGCAGAAGAATATTGTACAATGGAATACAAAGTGGTGCAGATAGTTCATGTTCATTCTTTATTTCTACAGTGTGCTTCACACTTTCAACAGGGACAATGGGAAACTAAACTCTAAGCAGTGGTGCCTTTTGGCAGTTAGAAGCTGCTGAATGAATGCAAAAGTTGTACAGATTGACACAAATGTTGTCACTGCCCACGACTTGTTTGAAATAGGTCTATATCTCCAACTTTCCTCCTCCTTTTTTTCTTTACATCTTTAAGCTCCATGTTGCACTTAAGCTACACAATCAGTGATGCCAGTAACGTGTTACCTTAATCTGACCACTACGAGTAATCTAACGCATTAATATTTCCAAACCAGTAATCAGATTGAAGTACTTATTCAAGTCACTTTGCCTTACTATTATTTTTGTCACTTTCCTTCGAAAAAAATATATTTTTGCTTTCTTCTTGCGTCTCGGTGAGTGACGTCATGTATGCGAAAAGTCACGTTTTCAGCACGAGGACAACTCACGTGTAACCACGCAGCGACACAAACACTAACATTGTGTTAACAGCAGTACCTCCGCTGGTGCTAACCACTGGAGCCGAAGGAGACCTCTCTGTCACATTAACGCCATGTCGCTGCTTCAGGTGAGAGCTTAGATTGGTTATGCTCCCTGTGTGTTTAATCACGGCACGGCACATTTTACAGATGGCATATCTCAAGCTGACCATCTCTTTATAAAAGCCGAAGTGTCCACAAACACCAGACTTGTAAGCAGGGCAGTTGCTAGGAATTCTGGGCCCCCTGAAAGAATATCGCTGTGGGCCCCTCTACCCCATTCATTGCCATCTTCAATTTTCTTGTTTTTCAGTATTCTTGACGGTGCCTGGTGTAATACACCCAATTTT